>NW_007729934.1:112429-115213 GCF_000696425.1 Galeopterus variegatus | reverse complement strand
TGTTTGCTCCTTGAACTGCATCAAAAAAAGAAACAAGACAAAAGGAAGAATGAACAGAAACTGCCAGACATTGGATTAAGCAAGTCACTTTCCTTACTAAATAAACAATTTAGAACTTCCCATCACTTCCCAGCACATGTTCTGTCATCTCCGGTAACGGTTCAAGACTAATTTTGTGATTTCTCTGACAATGCATCAAAGTTTCAAACATTATCTTCTTCTTTTCTTAAAAGTACTTAGATTATGGACAAATCTGTTGGACATAAATCATGCTGCAGCTTTTTGAGTTTGTGATACAGAGGTTTTATCAGGCCTACACATCTCAAATGCACGTTCCCAAAATGATGTCTTACAGAGTTACCAAAGAAATCATTTCTCCATTTTCAGTGTCAGATTCAATGACTAAATAAACCTTCGTGTCATTCTTGAAGTTAGTTAAACAACTTTCCTTTCAAGTCAGGTATGTTGTACATAGGAAACAGGTGGGGGGAGGGAGGCAAGTTGTTTGGAATTTTGGGTTTTTTCCGTATTTTATTTATGAATTTCTCCTTGGTCTTTTTATCTTCTCTGATTACCACCCCCATATTTTATTTGCAGCACCTGCTACACTGTGGATCCAGAAAATTATCATTCTATATGCCTCTTCCTCTTTTCAGTTTCATCTGCCAGCTTTAATCAAAATCACTATTCTAAGAATATTTTGATTAAGATAATAAAGAAAAATACACACCTGTTCAGATTATTAACATTCTACATAAGCTTAAATACATTTAAAATGTTTTTCATATTCAAACCTATATGATCCTTTTTAGTTCCTTTTCCTCCAGTCTTTCATAGTCACCTTGTCCTCTTAATCTAAGTAAAATGTCTTTAGCTCCCATCCCAGGTCCTACTGAAAATCTTCCACTACCATTACCAGCATTGCCCATGATACCTAAACAGTTGGTTATGTTCATCTGTGGCTTCTCACGCCTCATACCTGCTCCCAGTCTTAGTCTCAATTATCACCTGCCAGAGCTGTCTTCTTTCATCTCTGTTATGTCCTTGTGTATATTCTTCCTTATTTTTAATTTCTCAGAGTATAACCCATGCGAGTTTATAGTGGTGACACTTTTATTGAGGGTTTCAGAATAACAGGAGTATGGTGGGAAAGTATAGATTAGAGTCCAAATCAGAACAAGAAACATATTAACTGCTACCTTCAGTATCCTTCCAAGTTAATCTTTTGTCTTTTATATTTGCCTGTTGGTATTTCTCACTATTCAAAATTCTCCCCAAACCCAAGCTTTCTACCCTTTTTTTGTACTATCTCCAAATTCTCCAAAGTGTTTTTTCTCTGGATTTTTGAGAAGCCAATGACTGTATTCCTGAGTGTATTTTATATATACATATGTATGTACATATTATGACCTAACTCCTGTATTCCTGACCCTATTATATATATATATATATATATATATATGATTTATATATTTATATATTTATACATACATATATATATACATATATATATATATATGTATATATATATATATATAATGACCTAACTCCTAAATGCTTTACTCTTTTAATTTTAATATGCTTTACTTTCCCATCCAAATGAGTAATGATAAATCAAAACAAGCAAGCGAATAAAAGCCAGTAACAGTGTTTATCTAAATTACTTCTTGTACAAGAGGATCTACATGTTAAGCTTAAGCATCACTTAAGGTTTAAAACATAGGTCCCTTGGACCTCATCCCAGACTCACTTATTTAGAATAGCTGAGATGTTGGCATAGTAATCTGTCTTTCAATAAGTTTGCATAGTGATGTTCAAAATCTCTTAAGGTTTGACAGGCACCTATTGTTATGGTTAATTTTGTGTGTCCACTTGAGTGAGTCACAAAGTGCCCAGAATAAACATTGTTTCTGGGTGTCTCTATGACGGTGTTTCCAGATAAGATTAGCATTTGAACCAGTGGACTCAGTAGAGTACATTGCCCTTCCCAATTTGCCTTCCCAATGTGGTTGGGCATATTCCAATCTGTTGGAGACCTATATAGAACAAAAGGTGGAGAAAGGAGAAATTTTTCTTTTTTTCTTCATTAGTATTTGAGCTGGGACATCTTATCTCATTTTATCCTGCCCTTGACTAGAATTTGCAATCATGGGTCCCCTTGTTTCCAGACCTTTAAGCTTGAAGTCAATTATGCCACCAGCTTCCCTGGATCTCTAGCTTGCAGATGGCAGGTCATTGGACTTCTCAGTCTTCCTAATTATATAAGCCAATGCTTCATAATAAATCTTTATATATTATTGTGTATGTGTGTGTGCATAAACACACACATACACACATGAGAGATTTGTATTATATATTTTTTTAAAATTTTTATTTTATTGATATACAATGTGGTTGATTATTATGGCCCATCACGGAAACCTCCCTCCCTCCTCCCTCTCCCCCCTCCCACACAACAATGTCCTTTCCGTTTGCTTGTTGTAACAACTTCAAAGGATTGTAGTTGTTATATCTTCTTCTCCCCCCCCCCGTTATTTTTTGTGTGTGAGTGAATATATTTATTTATTTTTAGCTCCCACCAATAAGTGAGAACATGTGGTATTTCTTTTTCTCTGCCTGACTAGTGCCCTCCAGCCATTTGCGATTTCCACCCCTAGCCCCAGGCAACCGTGGATTTGCTTTGTCCCTATTAACCTGCCTTTTTTTTTTTTAATTTTATTTTTTTATTATTTTTTTAATTTTTATTTTGTCAATATACAATGTAGTTGATTATTGTGTCCCATC
>NW_007729934.1:110234-111429 GCF_000696425.1 Galeopterus variegatus | reverse complement strand
TATTTGTTTTTGTGTATGTGTGTGTGTGTGTGTGTGTGTGTGTGTGTATGTATGTGTGTGATTTGATTCATTCACCTTTAGCNGTTTATCTAAATTACTTCTTGTACAAGAGGATCTACATGTTAAGCTTAAGCATCACTTAAGCTTTAAAACATAGGTCCCTTGGACCTTATCCCAGACTCACTTATTTAGAATAGCTGAGATGTTGGCATAGTAATCTGTCTTTCAATAAGTTTGCATAGTGATGTTCAAAATCTCTTAAGGTTTGACAGGCACCTATTGTTATGGTTAATTTTGTGTGTCCACTTGAGTGAGTCACAAAGTGCCCAGAATAAACATTGTTTCTGGGTGTCTCTATGACGGTGTTTCCAGATAAGATTAGCATTTGAACCAGTGGACTCAGTAGAGTACACTGCCTTCCCAATGTGGTTGGGCATATTCCAATCTGTTGGAGACCTATATAGAACAAAGGGGGAAAAAGGAGAAATTTTTCTTTTTTTCTTCATTAGTATTTGAGCTGGGACATCTTATCTCACTTTATCCTGCCCTTGACTAGAATTTGCAATCATGGGTCCCCCTTGTTTCCAGACCTTTAAGCTTGAAGTCAATTATGCCACCAGCTTCCCTGGATCTCTAGCTTGCAGATAGCAGGTCATTGGACTTCTCAGTCTTCCTAATTATATAAGCCAATGCTTCATAATAAATCTTTTTTTTTTTTTTTTTGTCTTTTTTCGTGACCAGCAACGGATCGCAAACCTCAGTGTCGCGCCCGTACTGGACCAGGACCGGCAATGGGATCGCAACCCTCGGTGTTGCGCCCGCACCTAACTCAGCCAGTGAGCGGGAACCGGTCTGTATGTGGGATCCGAACCCTCGGCAGGGGTGCCGCTGCGCTCCCAAGCGGTGCACTGTAGCAGTGCGCCACCGGGCTGGCCCTTCATAATAAATCTTTATATATTATCGTGTATGTGTGTGTGCATAAACACACACATACACACATGAGAGATTTGTATTATCTTTTTTTTTTAATTTTTATTTTATTGATATACAATGTGGTTGATTATTATGGCCCATCACCGAAACCTCCCTCCCTCCTCCCTCTCCCCCGTCCCACCCAACAATGTCCTTTCCGTTTGATTGTTGTAAGAACTTCAAAGGATTGTAGTTGTTATATCTTCTTCTCCCCCCCCCCCCC
>NW_007729934.1:109066-109276 GCF_000696425.1 Galeopterus variegatus | reverse complement strand
CCCCCCCCCCCCCCCCCGGTTATTTTGTGTGTGTGAGTGAATTTTTTTTTTTATTTTTAGCTCCCACCAATAAGTGAGAACATGTGGTATTTCTTTTTCTCTGCCTCACTCCTTTCTCTTAATATAATTCTCTCAAGGTCCATCCATGCTGTTGCAAATAGCAGTATTTCATTCGTTTTTATAGCTGAGTAGTATTCCATTGCGTAGATA
>NW_007729934.1:100192-105910 GCF_000696425.1 Galeopterus variegatus | reverse complement strand
CTGCTGGTTAAACTCTCCATTGTGTTTTTTATTTCGCTGAATAACTTCTTCAGTTCGGCAATTTTTGCTACATTTTTTTTCAGGGCATTGATTTCCTTGTACATTTCCTCTTTCATGTCCTGTATACTTTTCCTCATTTCATCATGCTGTCTAGCTGAGTTTTCTTGTATCTCATTCAGTTCCTTGTACATTTCCTCTTTCATGTCCTGTATACTTTTCCTCATTTCATCATGCTGTCTAGCTGAGTTTTCTTGTATCTCATTCAGTTTCTTTAGAATTTTCACTCGAAATTCCTTGTCATTCATTTCAAGGGCTTCCTGTTCTATAGGATCTAGAGTTTGAGATTTATTAAATTTTGATGGTGTACTTTCTTGTTTTTTTTTTTTTTATTTCTGGTATCTTTTTTTGATGTTTATTCATTTTGGCATGGGGTTTCACAGTGCAAAGGTTTGACCATATTGGCTGACTAAGGTGTGGCTGTGTTTGTCAATTTGTTATGGCTACCTCTGTGACTGCTCAGTTGTCCTCTAGTGTCTTGTGTGTGTGTTTGCCTTGGGTCTTGGGCCTCTCCGGGGAGCCTCCTCTCTGGTCAGCTTGGACTCTACTGGGCTGCTGGATCCTGGGATGGTACTGCGGGGTGTGTGATTTCTTTCGAGCTTCCACTTCCCATGTAGAACTTCTCTCTGTTCCGTGTGCTCTGGCCCTGGGTGCTGGATCACTCAGTGGTGGCCCCACAGGGTATAAGTTTTCTACCGAGTCTCTGCCTTCCTATCCAGACATTTCCCCACTATGTGTGCACTAGGTGGGGCTGTTGGACCTTGCAGAGGCGACCCGCAGGGTGTGTGTTTTCTGACAAGTCCCCGCCACCTTAGCCGGACACCTCTCCTCTCTGTGCACTCAGTACTGGGCTAGGGAGTGTCTTCTGCAACCCTCGTCTATCAGCCAGGACTTCAACCCCCTGCTCAGCACCACCCCACCCAGGAAGACTTTCAGGTATCTACTAGGCGCAGATTGCCGGTTGCTCTGGGTGCCTTTGTAGCACTGAATAGGGCTTTCTCTGGACTTCTCACCTTACTCCTGGTATTGTGGTTATTTGTGTAGTTGCCTTGTCTCCCACACCAGGGTGTGAGCTCCTTGGGGGAGGAGCCCAAAGCACACAGTTCCTCTTTGAATCCCCCCGGTGCGGACCGACTCTGGCGCCCACCTGCCGTCAGCTCTCCGGCAGGTTCAAGCGAGCTCGGGAGCGCTCCGGCTGCACCTCTCCCAACCAGAAATCGGTTAGGGGTTCTTCTGAACTTTTGGCCACAGAGATGGTATCTGCCTCCCGGAAACAGGAAGTTTACCTGAGGCTGGAGACCAGGGTGCGGTGGAGTGACAATCGGGCCAGCCTCCTTTTCCCTGCCCTCACAACACTGGCCGGGGGCTCCCCACGCCACCAGCCCCTCCAGAGATCCACGGGGGGAGTGGGATGGGAGGCCGTTCCACAGGCCCCGGAAGGCCTCGTGCCGGGGCAAGCAAGTGGCAAGGCTCATTGAGGAGCCGTGCCGAGCGAGGAGGGCAGGCCTGGCGAGGCCGGCTCCGTCCCCACCCGTGAAAATGGAGGCAGCCCTGGTGCCGGTGACTGGCCTGGTGTGGCCGGTGGAAGCTGGGCGGGCATCTGCACCACAAGCAGGGCCGGGCTGGGGTTCACTCACAGAGCTGGGGCGGCCGGGTGGCTTCTTCTCCGTTTCCGCGTCATCACTGCCACTGTCCTTGGCCGCTGCCACCTCGGGCTGGTCACTCGGTCCCACGGCATGGCTCGGGCGCTCTCAGGAATCTTCTTTTGTGTAGTCCCTAAACCTCGAATCTGTAGTTGCTTTTTTATCATTGTAGATTAGTTGATCAATGACTTATTCATTTTTCGTTGCTCTTGGAAATGCAAATAGCACTCTGGCAGCACAGCGCACACTTCCCAGGCTCGCGCTGTCTTCTGGCTCCCCCGCTGCAGACCTGTCACCATCTTTGTCCTCAAAACATATGTTTTTAATTGGGATACAGATTTCAAGGAAATTGTCGATCACAGTGTTGGAAGTCACTCTGCTGCTGTGTGGAGAAGAGGCTGGAGGATGGGAAGCAAAAGGACCTGTGAGAGGCGACCACAGTAGTCCAGGCAAGAAACGGTGGCTTCTGCGAGAGTGGCGGTGGTGCTGGTGGGGACAAGGGCGCGGATTTGGAATAGTCCCTGTATTATCTTTTAATTCATTTTTTCCACGAACTTTTGAAGTACCCTCATGCATATCCCATTGATTCTGTTTATCCAGAGAACCCTGACTAACACACCTAGGTAAAAACANCTTCCTGTTCTATAGGATCTAGAGTTTGAGATTTATTAACTTTTGATGGTGTACTTTCTTGTTTTTTTTTTTTATTTCTGGTATCTTTTTTTGATGTTTATTCATTTTGGCATGGGGTTTCACAGTGCAAAGGTTTGACCCTATTCGCTGACTAAGGTGTGACTATGTTTGTCAATTTGGTATGGCTACCTCTGTGACTGCTCAGTTGTCCTCTAGTGTCTTGTGTGTGTGTTTGCCTCAGGTCTTGGGCCTCTCTGGGGAGCCTCCTCTCTGGTCAGCTTGGACTCTACTGGGCTGCTGGATCCTGGGATGGTACTGCGGCATGTGTGATTTCTTTCGAGCTTCCACTTCCCATGTAGAACTTCTCTCTGTTCCGTGTGCTCTGGCCCTGGGTGCTGGATCACTCAGTGGTGGCCCCACAGGGTATATGTTTTCTGCCGAGTCTCTGCCTTCCTATCCAGACGTTTCCCCACTCTGTGTGCACTAGGTGGGGCTGTTGGACCTTGCAGAGGTGGCCCACAGGATGTGTGTTTTCTGCCAAGTCTCCACCTCCTTAGCCGGACACCTCTCCTCTCTGTGCAATCAGTACTGGGCTGGGGAGTGTCTTCTGCAACCCTCGTCTATCAGCCGGGACTTCAAGCCCCTGCTTGGCACCACCCCACCCAGGAAGACTTTCAGGTATCTGCTAGGTGCAGATTGCCGGTTGCTCTGGGTGCCTTTGTAGCACTGAACAGGGCTTTCTCTGGACTTCTCACCTTACTCCTTGTATTGCGGTTATTTGTGTAGTTGCCTTGTCTCCCACACCAGGGTGTGAGCTCCTTGGGGGAGGAGCCCAAAGCACACAGTTCCTCTTTGAATCCCCCCGGTGTGGACCGACTCCGGTGCCCACCTGCAGTCAGCTCTCCGGCAAGTTCAAGCGAGCTCGGGAGCGCTCCGGCTGCACCTCTCCCAACCAGAAATCAGTTAGGGGTTCTTCCGAACTTTTGCCCACAGAGATGGTATCTGCCTCCCGGAAACAGGAAGTTTACCTGAGGCTGGAGACCAGGGTGCGGTGGAGTGACAATCGGGCCAGCCTCCTTTTCCCTGCCCTCCCGACACTGGCCGGGGGCTACCCATGCCACCAGCCCTGCCAGAGATCCACAGGGGGAGTGGGATGGGAGGCCGGTCCACAGGCCCCGGAAGGCCTCGTGCCGGGGCAAGCAAGTGGCAAGGCTCATTGAGGAGCCGCGCCGAGTGAGGAGGGCAGGCTTGGCTGAGCCAGCCGGCTCCGTCCCCACCCAAGAAAATGGAGGCAGCCCTGGTGCTGGTGACTGGCCTGGTGTGGCTGGTGGAAGCCAGGAGGGCGTCTGCCCCACAAGCAGGGCTGGGCTGGGGTTCACTCACAGAGCTGGGCCGTCCGGGTGGCTTCCTCTCCATTTCCGCGTCATCACCGCCACTGTCCTTGGCCGCTGCCGCCTCGGGCTGGTCACTCGGTCCCACGGTGTGGCTCGGGGGCTCTCAGGAATCTTCTTTTGTGTAGTCCCTAAACCTCGAATCTGTAGTTGCTTTTTTATCATTGTAGATTAGTTGATCAATGACTTATTCCTTTTTTGTTGCTCTTGGAAATGCAACTAGCACTCTGGCAGCACAGCGCACACTTCTCAGGCTCGCGCTGTCTTCTGGCTCCCCCGCTCCAGACCCGTCGCCATCTTGGTCCTCAAAACATATGTTTTTAATTGGGATACAGATTTCAAGGAAATTGTCAATCACAGTGTTGGAAGTCACTCTGCTGCTGTGTGGAGAAGAGGCTGGAGGATGGGAAGCAAAAGGAACTGTGAGAGGCGACCACAGTAGTCCAGGCAAGAAACGGTGGCTTCTGCGAGAGTGGCGGTGGTGATGGTGGGGACAAGGGCGCGGATTTGGAATAGTCCCTGTATTATCTTTTAATTCATTTTTTCCACAAACTTTTGAAGTACCCTCGTGCATATCCCATTGATTCTGTTTATCCAGAGAACCCTGACTAACACACCTAGGTAAAAACAAGACAATTTCTCTCTCAGAAGAATTGGAGTATCCTCCTCAAGTCTCTTGTTCAAATAGAAGTATGTATTTTTAATTTTTTAGTTTTTGCTCTATATTAGTCCATTTCTGTCGCTTATAATGAAACATATGAAACTGGGTAATTTATAAAGAAGTTAAATTTATTTCTTACAGTTTTGGTGGCTGGGAAGTCCATGATCCAGGGAGTGCATCTGGTGAAGGCCTTATTCTTGGTGACAGCTCTCTACAGCGATGCAAAGCGTCACATGGTGAGAATGACCTGAGCAAGAGAGAGCTAGCCTTCTCACTTGCCCTCCTTTTAAGGCCATAAGAACTCCATGAAAGGATCAATCCATTCACAAGGACACAATCTAAGCACCTGTTAAAGTCCCCACCTTCCAATTACCATATATGGATTTCCCACCTGTGACAATGGAGGTCACGATTCAATAAGTTTTGAGGGAACATTCAATCAACACCCTTTTGAAGCATAGAGCCTTAAAAATACATTGTTTTACTATTTTATGAGAGAATAAGGACATATGCTAAATGATATAATGTTTTATGGCCACATTTACATAAGTAAAATCTTATGGTAACAATCATATGACAATAACATCTCTATTATTTGTAATTCGTCACAGAGTATATATTCATTATTTATTCTAAACCTTGTGTATGTTTACTCTTTGCAAATGATTGTACTAGACTTAATGAGAAGGTAAAACTGCCTTCCTCAACATTCACAGTCTAAGAGATATATACGTGTATCTACAAATTGGTATCAAAGCAATACAATTTGATAATAATTATAGAAATGGTCTACAATGACAATTTTGTAGAGAAAGATTTCATTTTACAAGTAAACTGCTTAAGGCTGTATTACTGTTTTTAAGTCGTCCTTAGTTTAAAATGGTTTGTACATATCTAGGTAATATGTAAACAATAATAATGTAGTAAATAAAAGAGTATGTTTGTAAAACAATTGGTTAGAAAACAGAAATCACTGTTGGAGGATTAAGTGAGTAACTGTATAAAAAGGTTAATAATTAACAGTTTCTTAAGCAAATACCTCTTCGATATTAAGGTAAGAAGATATTCTTAATTACATGATGGATAATAGGAGGATATGTCTAAACAAGTAAATTATTGACTGTGGTTTGACTACAAGGACATTTATATAATAAATATTTCATTTAATAAGTAAATGCTGAAAATATAAAAGTAATATCATAAAAATTGAAGTGTTTATTAAACTCAACAACTACAAGTGTTTTTATAAGAAGTTTAAAAGTTAGAAAATAAATATTTAAGATGTGGAATTTTAAATATTAATTGTGGATAAAATTCTGTTAATTCTATATAA
>NW_007729934.1:95337-99410 GCF_000696425.1 Galeopterus variegatus | reverse complement strand
AGAAAATAAATATTTAAGATGTGGAATTTTAAATATTAATTGTGGATAAAATTCTGTTAATTCTATATAAAATCTCCAAATTCTCTTGTAAGAAGAAATGTCTCAGAATGGTAATCATAAATGATATTCAATGAAGATTTTTATTCATTTTTTTCAATGACAGATATATAGACATATTTATTTTATTAGAGTATCTACTACCATCTATAATTTCAGAAGTATATGCAATCATTTATGATTTGTAACAAACTATAATCAACTATACAAAGAGACTATAGTCTCTAAAGTTTTTAGCATGCCATATTTCTTTGCATACTTTTTTGGGTAAGGTACTGTGATGACTCTATCTTTCACAGAAATGATGAATTCAGAATAAAAAATACTAAAAGTGATTTTCCACACCTCAGATGGTCTCTAAAGAACATCAGTAAAATTTAGTGTTTTCTAAACACTTTCACCAAATATAGGATTCAAGATGACAGAATTGAGGAACTGGTGATCAATTAGAAGCTCCAGGACACCAGGTTATGATAAATTTGCTCGTTGAATGGAGGCTTAACACTAATGCAGAATAAGTGGTTGACATCAAATTGTGATGAAAGGGAAACTGTTGAAGAAACAGAGAAAGAGAGACTACACTGAAATATAAATTTCCAGTTCCATCTTCTGTTTTTATCAATACAGTCAGAAGACAAAACACTGGCAATTCTTTAAAGCATATATATCTGTATGACTTATATTAACTACCTGATTGGACAGAGAAGATAAAAAGTTCAGCACAAGTGGTGTCAGATATACTTGTAACAAAGGAAATTTTACACAGTTTTGTTTTTCTTAAAGCATTACAAAAGCTTACAATGGAGCTGCATGTAGTGATCTATTAATAGTAAGACTGAGTATGACTAAATTAACTAACTTGAAGACAGCGAGGCTCTAAGAAAAAAGGTGCTGGTAATATTTTAACTATAATATCATAGAAGATAAGAATATTCTCATATTATTGGATCAGTGCCTCTAAGGAGCTTTAAAAATTAATGGAGGATACTATAGCCTCAATGACCACATATGTTTACTCTTAAAGGTAGCATACTATTTATTCCTGTCAAATATAATTCATCTACAGTTATAGGTGATAATACCTATATGAGCTGTCATTTGAAGAAAAAGTAGGACAGACAAACATACAATTGAGTTAAATTTAGGGAATTCTAGGAAGAGGAAACATCATTTACAAAGATGAGATATGGAATAAACTGGCATATTTTGGAGTAGTTATAATATAGGCTGAAATAATTTGGGATTAAATAAAGGATGTAATTATAATACATTTTGTTTTTATGCGTCAAGGCACAATATCAGGAAATAAAATAAAATATGCAATATTTTACATAATAATTATTGCAATATAAAAATAATGGTGGGACTTTTAATTAGTACAGCCATTATGAAAAACGGTATGGACATTTCTTAAACAACTACAGTTAGAACTACCATATGATCCAGCAATCCCACTACAGGGTATATACCCAAAGAAATGGAAATCATCATGTTGAAGGGATACCTGCCCTCCCATGTGTACTGAAGATCTATTTACAAAAATCAAAATATGGAACCAACCTAAATGCCCATTGATGTATGACTAGATAAGGAAAATGTGGTATATATACACAATGGAATACTACTCAGCCATAAAAAAAGAATGAAATCCTGCCATTCACAGCAGCATGCATGAGCCTGGAGAAAATTATGGTAAATGAAACTAGCCAGTCACAGACGGGGAAATACTGCATGTCATCCCTCATAAGTGGGAGCAAAGAAAGAAAGAATGGAAGAAAGAAGGAAGGAAGGAAGGGAGGGAGAGAGAGAGAAACAAAGAAAGAAAGAGTACTAATGATATTTTGAACTTTCAGAAGGAGAGAGCAGAACTGTGAGTATTAGAGGAGGGCAAAAAGGAGGGGGAAAGTGGAATAGCAAGAAATGGGTTAATGGGCACAAAAAAGCCAGTTAGGAAAAATAAGTTCTATTGATGTACAGTTGTCCTAGGCATCTATAATTAACATTAATTTATAGCATGTTATTAAATGACTACAAGAGAGGAGATCAAATGTCTTCAACATAGAGAATTGATTGCATTTTGTAATGAATATGCTAATTATCCTGACGAGCATTATACATTGTATACAGGTATTGATATTCAACTTTGTACCCCACAAATCTGTATAATCAATTGTGTTCAATTAAAAAATAAATAAAAATAATGTATTTGTACAAGACTTGTACTGAAGTAGGAAACTCTGCAGATTAGAAAGAGCATTTAAAAAAATATTCAGGTTATAGCTGAAGATGTGCTGTGTGAAGGCCATAATACTAAAATGGAAAAAAAAAAAGTATGTGTCATAAGATATTTGGGATGATTCATTATAGAATTGGTAATATATTAAGGAGAAAGGGTCACAATTACCATAATTTTCAAATATGTATGATTTTTAAAGTAATATTAAATAAAATAAATTTAAGGAAAATAAACATTTGGAAAAGAAGCAGTGATTTAGTATTGAAAAGGTTTAAGTTACCTGAGGGGGATTCCACTTGGCAATAATAATAGAAAATTTTAGGTGAGAAATAATATGAGAAAAAACAGTTTTGAGTTTCACCACATAGAATATGTTCATTTGAGACCTTTATATTTCTTCAACAGTTTTACTTTTTTCACCTTCCTTATTCATGTTATTTCCATCTTTCCATTAAAGTGCTGTAATAATCAGTCTGCTTCATTTAATTATTAGCAATTTGATGGAATTGATCATTTCTAATTTTGTAAACTTATGAATATAATTTTTCTGTTTTTTAAATCTAAATAGACTTTATATTTTAGAGCAGTTTCAGGTTTACAGAAAAATATTGGTGGAACCTCACCTGTACAGTTTTTATTATTAATAATGTCTTAATATTACTGTGATGCATTTATCATAATTAATGCGCCAGTATTGGTACATTATTATTAACTGTAGTCCATGGTTTACATCAATCAATTAATATTCACTCTTTGTGTTGTACATTCCATCATTTTTGACAAATGTGTGCCATGTATCTGTCATTATAGTACGTTACAAAATAGCCCTAAAATTCCCCTGAGCTTCAGTTACCTCGTACCTACCTAACTTCTTCTGAACTCCTCTCCAACCACTGATCTTTTCACTGTCTGTGAAATTGTGCCTTTTCCAGAATGTCATATAGTTGAAATCATAGAGTATGCAGACTTTTCAGTTTGACTTGTTGCACTTAGCAAGATATATTTAAGGTTCTTCTATGTATTTTTTTTTTTGTGTGTGTGTGTGTGTGCATGTGTGCGTGTGTGTGTGCGTGTGCGTGGTTTGAAAGCACAAATCTTTTTATCACTGAAAAATATTCTATTGCATGGATGTTCTACAGTTTATTCATTTACGGAAGAATAGGTTGGTTTCTTCCAAGTTTTAGCAATTATAAATAAAGCTGCTACAAACATTTGTATGCAGATTTTTGTGTAGACATAAGTTTTCAACTCTTCTGAGTAAATATCAAGAAGTTTTATTGCTGGATCATATGTAGGCTTATGATTAGCTTTGAAAGAAACTGCCAAACTGTCTTCCAAAGTGATTCTACCATTTTGGGTTCCCACTAGCAATGAATGAGAGTTCCGGTTGCTCCACTTCCTCACCAGGACTTGGGGGGTTTTTTTGGTTTTGATCTTTTAGCATTGTAATAATGGTATAGGGGTATCTCATTGTTGTTCAATTTGAATTTCTCTAATGACTTATGATGTGAATTGTCTTTTCATATGCTTACTTGTCATATATATCTTCCTTGGTGAGGAATCTGTTAAGGGCTTTGGCCCACTTTTTTAATTGGGTTGCTTGTGTTCTTATTGTTGAGTTTTAAGAGTTCTTTGTGTATTTTAGATAACAGTCCTTTATCGGATATGTGTTTCTCCCATCCTGTGTCTTGTCTTTTCAATTCTCTTAACAGTAACTTTCACAGGGCAATATTTAATTCACTTTTTTTTTTTTTTTTTTTTTTTTTTTTTTTTTTTTTTT
>NW_007729934.1:92432-94493 GCF_000696425.1 Galeopterus variegatus | reverse complement strand
AGGGCAAAATTTAATTCCCTTTTTTTTTCTCCTTTGTTTTTTTTTTTTAATTTTTTTAACAATAAATTTCACAGGGCAAAATTTAATTCCCTTTTTTTTTTTTTTTTTTTTTTTTTTTTTTTACCTTATGTCCCTAGCTAGGACTTCCAGTATGATGTCGAACAGTAGTGAGAAGAAGGGGTAGAAATTCTTGCTTTTCCCTGATCTTAGGGAAAAAGCATCTTATACTTAATGTTCGACTTAGATATTTTGTAGATTTTTTTAATCAATTTGAGAAATTTATCCTCTATTCCTAGTTTGCTGAGAGATTTTATTCTAAATAAATGTTGAATTTTGTCAAATGCTTTTTCTGAATCTATTGATATGATCATATGATCTTTCAGACTTAGATATTTTGTAGATTTTTTTTAATCAATTTGAGAAATTTATCCTCTATTCCTAGTTTGCTGAGAGATAAATGTTGAATTTTGTCAAATGCTTTTTCTGAATCTATTGATATGATCATATGATCTTTCTTCTTTAGACTGTTGTTGTGATTCTTGATTTTCAAATGTTGAACCAGCCTTGTATAACTGGAATAGATCTCATTTATTTGTGTTGTGTAGTTATTTTTAAATATCTCTGATGTTATTTGTTAATGTTTTATCAAATCGTTATGAATGTTCATGATAGATACTGGTTTTATAGTTTTCCTTTTTTATAATGTCTTTACCTGGTTTTGGTCTTAGGGTAATGCTACTCTTAAAGAATGATTTACGAAATGTGTTCTCTGTTTTTATTTTCTGGAAAAGATTGTAGGAAAAAAAAAAGATTGTAGAAAAGATTGACCTAAATCCTTTCTTAAATGTTTGAGAGAATTCACCACTGAATGCATGTGGGCCTGGTTCTTTTTGTTTTGAAAGGTTATTAGTTATGAATTTAATTTCTTTAGCAAGCATGGGCCTATTTATATTTTCTATTTCTTCTTATGTTAGTTTTGGCACATTGTATTTTTCAAAGGATTAATCTATGTTATCTAGGCTATCGAATAAGTAAGTTTAGAATGGTCCATAATATTCCTTTATTATTCTGTTAATTTCTGGAATGTGTAGTGTTATCCCCTCTTTCATTTCTGCTATTTGTAATTTGTGTTTTCTTTGTTAGTTAGCCTGAATAGAATTATCAACTTTATTGATATTTCAAAGAACCAGCTTTTGGTTTTGTTGATTGCCTCTATTGATTTTCTGTTTTCAATTTTATTGATTTCTAATCTGTTATTTTTAGTTTTTTGCTATCTTTGCATTTAATTTGCTATTTTTTTTATTGTCTCCTATGTGGAACTTTAGAAAATAGGTTTTAGATCTTCCTTCTTTTCTAATATATACATTCACTACTATAAATTTCTCTCAAAGCACTGTTTTTGCTGCATCCCATAAATTTTGATAACTTGGATTTTCAATTTCACTTACTTCAAAATAGTTGTACATTTCTCTTGAGACTTTCTGTTATTTATGAGTGTGTTCTTTAATCTCTATGTATTTTGGAATTTTTCAGTTATCTTTCTGTTATTCATTTCTAGTTTAATTTTATTATGCTCTGAGGTCATACATTGTATGATTTCTATTATTTTAAACTTATTGAGGTATGTTTTATGGCCCAGAATATACTCTATCTTGGTTAATATTCCACGTGAGATTAAGAAGAATGCATATGATGCTGTTGTTGGATAAAGTATTACATAAATGTCTATCTAGTTCTTTGATGATGTTGTTTAGGTCAAATATGTCTCTACTGAGTTTCTGCCTGCAAGGTCTGCTAATTACTTATGCAAGGTCTTCGACTCTAATAGTAGTATAATACACTGCTATATATTATTATAATAGTATAAAATATAATTATTGCTTCTTTTGTGATTTAATTAGGGAGGTTAGGAAATTTGAGTGGTATAATTCAGAGACAATAATATCTTGGTCTGTGGTGAGTATTATTGAGAAAGAGTGGTGTGGAATCTATTTGGATGGATTTTGGAGATAGTACTGATAGTACTTGCTGATAAATTTGATGTAAACATTAAAAGAAAAA
>NW_007729934.1:73436-91147 GCF_000696425.1 Galeopterus variegatus | reverse complement strand
AATTAAAAAAAAAAAAAAAAAAAAAAAAAAGGACTCTACGGTGAAGCCCTAATTCAGTCCGAATAGTGTCTTTATAAGATGAGGAAGTGACGCCAGAGGTGTAGGTGCACAGAGGGATGGATAACCATGTGAAGAAGCAGAAAGAAAGTGACCTGCAACCAACCCCTAAAGAGAGAACTCAGAAAAAACCGAACCTGCTGACACTTTGGACTAATGCACATACTTGTGTATTCATTTCCTAGGGTTCCCATAACCAATTACAATAGACTTGGTGGCCCTGGAAAGGTAATACACATATAGGTATTGATTTTAATGTAAGTAAATTATAAATGTGTATAGTTATTCCTCAACTGTATTATTTCTGTTACTAAAAAGCTCAGTTACGTTAAATCAGTCATCAACCTCTCTGGGACACAGAATAATGAAGGAGTTAGAGCATACAGAGGTCTGCAAAGTTAAATAATTGCATTTTAGAAAAAATCAAATAAAGTAATATTAGACAAATGTCCAAGTCATGTCCAAAGTCGTTGACCATTAAAACTCTGACCATTAAAATGGTGAAAAAGAAAAATCAATACAATAATGATATGATAAATCCTTCAAAAGAAAGTCAGTTAGAAATACAGTATAGAAGAGATGCCCTTGGGAAATTAATTAAGCCTTCAAACATTTTGCTAAAATTAAATATTTTGTGATCAGACCAAGAAAGTTCAGTTTGAAGTAAAGGAAGATTTATTTTACTAGGGTTGTTAGAAAACTATGCCCCCCAAATGTCAGCACTTGATTCATCATTTGTTTACTTAATAATTAGAAAATTTTCTTATAACCTAAAACGCATTAAATTAAATATAAGGTAGTATTTTTCTATAGTTTTTATTTTCCCAGATAAATTCCTGTTGAAACTTTTACTACAAAGTTTGTATGTATTTTATGAGTACTTTTATTTCAAATAAGCTCTTCAAAGTTATGGTTTTTCATAACAAAATGTCTCCATCATTTGTAAGTTTCTCTCAAGCTTCACTCAGGATATCTGTAAAATATTTGTATCTATGAATTAAATAGATAAAAATATAGGTCTAATTACTTATGAACTATCAAAATTAATAAGTAAATTATTACCTTACATAATTATTCTTATTTCATATATGTATATAAAAATTCATACGTTTCTGTAAATGAATACTATTTTTATTATAAATGAATATTATTATGTCAGCTATTTTGGGAAACATAGAGACTAGCTTAAGACAGTGCTAGAAGATCATTTGAATCATATTTCTTATTGATAAAGCTGATTCCATTTTCAGACACAGTAGTTTATAAAGCTTTTGGGTAAGTACTATATAGTGTGATTCAAAATTTACCAATTTATATAATTTGATTAATTATTTTTCATCACACAAATACACGATGTCTAATTTCTTTCTGTATTATAATAACTAACTGCTCTATAGAATATGAAACAAGAATTTCATAAACATCGGTTATATTTAAATCATATTTTAAAAATCAAAGTATAAGAATCAAACTACTAATAGTTTTTGACAATCTAAGAAAAATAATTTTCTTATGCTTACAATTATTTTTTATCATTCATATAATTTTTAATAAAACTAAACGTTATTGATTCCAAGAGGCATCATTTATTTTTTTGCAGTACGTAGAAAAAAATATTTTTAGAGCATGCAATGAATTGTAGCAGATCATCAGTTATAAAAATGCCTTTTTGTTTTACAGATGTTAAAATGTAGAAAAGTGAGTTCTAAAGTTGATCATTGTATTATTACTTTATTCTGTTTAGTATAATAACAAATGATAATATGAGAAGACATATATTCTGAACTTTAGAAAAATGTTTAGCTAATTTCTCCAAAGGCATGTTATAATAATCTTCATGAAGTGATATGAACTTCTTCATATTTACAACAATGTAAATTATTCAAAAAATATATGTGAATATATACAATGTTCTTGGTCACTGCTTTATAAACAGTTTGTACCTCTCACGGAGAAATCTGTACATAATGTATGCCCCATATTTTACGTAGGGTATAAGGAACAGAGCATTAGTCATTTAACAGTAATTACCTGTATTTAGCTTATATACTAAATGGAAAGTCTAATACTGTCAGCCTGATTTTTTTATTTCAATGGGTTTAATAACTGAGTTTTATATTTTGTTATATACCCCATTGAGAGAATGACACTAGTTTTTTCTATCCCACTCACTTCCAATTTAATGAAGTAAAGTATTTCTCAAAAGAAAACAGAACATTTTTGAATGATTTTTTTATTCTAATTATTGTAGGCATAGAAGATTGTACTTCTGATGTTATTTTCAATCTGGCAATTACTGAATCATTGAATAAATTTAGTTATAACTATTTGCTGAAGGAAGACAAAAATATAATGAAGAAATGGGACAAAAATAGTATTTGATAATCCATCTGCATGTCAATAAGGCAATTTTTTATTCAAGATCCTTTCTTGGTGTCTATGCTGCAGTTAATATCTATTAGAGAGATAAAAATATACGAAAGTTCACATCTCAGCCAGTTCCAGGGAAAAGATAAATTAGTGTGTTTGCTTTCATGCAGACTTGTTTTATATTCCTTGATACATCCATCACCTAGGAAGGTAACCCAATTCATGTGCTTGGGTTAAGTGATAAATAGATACACCTTTTTATTTCTAGAGGTAGAGTTAAGAAAGGAAGAGCAGATGGAAATGTGAACTTTTCTTAGAGCTAATTTTTCCTCCAACACAAGCCCTCAAATGTTTAAAATTTAATAAAAATTAGAGCAAATTTGCCCAATAGAATAAAATTACGATAGAAGAAACCCCCCGCCAATGTTATCCAATGGAATAGAAACATTCTAGTAGTTTATATTTACAGATTTTCTACAATCCATTAAAAAAAAAAAAAAAACCTCTCTGTGAGGAATGTTGTAATTCTATCACTCACTTTCTACTGAGAGTTTCCCAGAGGATTCACTATTAATGTTGGCATTCAGTTTCCCGAAAACACTTAAGTCTGCCAGGACGTAATGCAGATAGACAGACAGACACACAGACAAGGGAGCAAGTGCGTAATCATTAAACCATCATAAAATAGTCATGAAATATCTAAGCAGTTAGTATGAATCTTAAACTGACTCATTTAAATAGTATATGAGGACAGGAAAGAAATGAAGCAACATCTATCTGTCATATGAGCTGAAGAGCTTTGCAGGGGCCCCAAGATACATAGAGATCAGAGAAAACAGACCATTCTTACCTTAGCCAAATAACTGTTTTCCACTGTTGCCAGATAACAAATTTAAAATAAGTAAAGTAAAGTGTTAAAAATAAGATAATAGACATTATAAATTTCAGTAAACTTGCTACTATGTAATAAATATCGATAATAAAACTCAATAGTTACTTTATTTAAAGATTTTAAGAAAGGAATTGTAGCCATCAGGTGAACTATTCTAGTAAATCTATCATATGAAACATAGCACGAACTTTGACCTCGCCTGCTGAGCATCCCCTAAAACTGCAACAGAGCAAAACTGGTGGAAATATACCTCAGTTGGGCAACAAGTTGCACATCTTTCTTTTTTATATATATAGTGTAAGATCTTTTGTTCCAGTTACCTGGTCAAAGATGAGCTCACTGGTGAATTATATAAAGGTGCCCTCACACACACACACACACACACACACACTTACACAACACTCTTGATCTAAATGGCACACACACACACACACACTCTTACACAACACTCTTGATCTAAATGATTAATTTTATATGCCATATCTGTTTGCCACTTTTCACACACTTACACAACACTCTTGATCTAAATGATTAATTTTATATGCCATATCTGTTTGCCACTTTTCTGTAATATTCACACATATTTTTTTCCAATAAATGGAAACATTTCTGCTTAAAAGAATAAACAAACACATGCATACACAGATATTTTACTACATGTATTGTATGAGGGGTACTTTAAAAAGTTCATGGAAAGTTCATATTATCTTTTAATTCTATTTTTCCACAAACTTTTTGTAGTATCCTTGTATATAAATTATGCACATAATTTAATAAAGTTTATCTCTGGAGGAGCCACCAAAACATACCACATAATCCATGAATTGTCTTAGACAGGAAGACCACCTCTTCAATTGTAGCAGTATAGAGGGAGAAAAATTCTGTATAAATGAATTAAGATTTTAATTGGAATGACAGAACACTTCACAGGGATTCTCTCACAATTTTGTTGTCAATTTATTAAACTCTTGCTGTCCCATTCCTTTAATTCTTTATACCCAATTTCTGTAGAGTGAAATTTGTGGGATGTGGCCTGTGATGCATGCTATTTTGTCATTTTGTTAGGAGACACAGTGTTTTCCAGGCAGGGTTAAGGGACCAGTTGTTACTGAAGACAGTTAGTATTCAAATTTGTAAATTAGAATTATAGCGAGATATCACTGCACATCCACAAAAATACACAAAATTATGAGTATGCAAAACACCAAGTTCTGCAAGAGTGCAGAGCAACTGTAGTATTTTCTAATGCTAGTGGGAATGTAAAATGCTACAGTGTCTTTTAAGAAAGTAAGCCTATTTCTTATAAAGTTAAAAATACCCTTATCTCACTACCTAGCAATTTTGTGCCTAGTTATTTATCCAACAATAAGGAATAAAAGTCCACACAAGGGCTTGCATACACAGAATCTTCAAGGAAGCTTTGTTCATCATAACCGAAACCTGGACATAACACTGATATGAATAAAATATTTTGTATGTATACAAAGAAATACCACTCAGCCTAAAAAGGGTTGAGTGACTGATGTACACAGCTTGGATGACTGTCATTTATTTCTCGGTGAAAAGAAATGGGGCACACACAGAACAACACCCTGGTTGCCTCAGAATAAGAGTAGGTTGTTGGATGAGAAGTGTCATAAGGAAAAATTTTTTAGTGTTGAAATGTATTGTTTTTATAGGAGTGTGGGTTACATGGTAAATCTTCTTGTCAAAATTTACCAAATTGTACCTGTAGGATTTTTGAATATCACTATACATACATTTTAACTAAAATAAAGAACTATAAATTAAAACATTGCAGGCTCAGGCAGTTTTTCTCCCCATTCCTCCCAGCAGTTAAGTAAAGGAGCACCAAGAGCAAAAATGCCAATTAATTCAGAATTAGTGTTTGTCAGAGAGAACAAGTGAACAAGAGGAAGAAATTGATGTTATTGGAATGATCACAGTTAAAATGAGAGGCCAAGGGGGCCTGACTGTAGAGGGAAAGAGCTGAACACTGGAAGGAAATCAATGGGTAAATGTGGACGAGGTCAAGTCTGGTTAAAGAAAAGGTTTAGAGAGAGGAATAATGCTGGAATCACGGGAAGATGCAGTCAGAAAGCTCAAAGTTCAAATTTAAGATTTCAGAGAATTCAACAATTCTAAGTTTGACAAGCTCCAGGCTTTATTGATGCAAGTGACTGACTGACCTACATTGGTTTATTAGTTTCCTACGGCTGCCATAAAAAAGTATCACAACCTGGGTGGCTTAGAGGAGCAGAAATTGATTGTCTCAGGGTTTTGGCAGCTGGAAGTCCAAAATTAAGGAGTTATCCAGGACTTGTTCCCCAAAGTATCACAAACTGGGTGGCTTAGAGGAGCAGAAATTGTCTCAGGGTTTTGGCAGCTGGAAGTCCAAAATTAAGGAGTTATCCAGGACTTGTTCCCTCTGAAGGCACCAGGGAAGGTTTGCATGTGGCCTCTGTCCTAGCTTCTGGTAGCTCCAGGCGTTCCTTGGCTATAGATGAAGTTCTCTCCATGTCTCATGTCATCTTCCCTCTGTGCATGTCTCTGTCTCTTCACATGACGTTCTCCCTAAGTGTGTGTCTCTGTGTCCAAATTTCCCATTTTTTCTAAGGACACAACCATATGGTATTAGGGCCCAAACTAATGACCTCATCTTAACTAATGACATCTGCTATGACTGTATTGCCAAATAATACCATATTCTGAGTTACTGGTGATGAGGACTTCAACAAATGAATTTTGGGAGGACACAATTCATCACATAATGCATGACTATGGGAGCCAGGTTTTTAAAGTAATTGAGAAGTTAGTGATGGATACTGAAAATGATGAGGGATGGATGATGTTACATGACATGGGTCAGAGGGAGATGTAGCACATTCTAGATGTAGCACAGGGCACAGAGCAGGTTGCCAGTGAAGAATGACTATTTGGAAGAAAGTGATAATTTTTTGAGGGAAAGCCAAGTTGACCTACGTGCTGGCTGAGAATGCTGAAGAACTGGATTGTCATAAAGGTGGCAAGGTGACAAGGCTACGTGGAACAAGGGATATCAGAGAGTAGGAAGGCAATGGGACTCCAGGTGAGAGACTCATCCCTGGCAGCCCAGGCAGGTTTAGGTGCTGCCTGTGACCTGCACACTTCCCTTCCCATTGCCCTCGCCACGTTTACTTAAAATGACAATACACTTCAAGTCCTTTGGTACTTAGGAGGAAAAGTCCAAACTCTTTTCTCCAAAGTGTTTTGCAATAACTGTTTAATCAGTTTGAAACATGATATTTGCATGCCTCGGTCATTAATGTCATCCAACTCTTCACTGAAAGGTCACCAGAGAAGACTTCTGGGCTAATATAATAAAAAATGGCTATCTGGCCAGCATCTAACACTCACACCTTGCTTTAACTATTTGCATAGAAGGCCTCACTCTCTGTCACATTTCTAATTTACTTACGTTATCTATTTCACCACACCAAAACGTAAGCTTGAAATGAAAAGAATCCTTAACTCTTTAGATCAGTTCTGCGTTCTCTACAACTAGAGCAGTGACTGGCACATGGAAGCATTTAAATATTTGTTGAATAAAACATGATGTCTGTTTGCTTCGTGTTTCTAGCATGTAACACAGACCTTGACATAAAGCAGGTGCTCAATAAATAATTTTGGATGTGTTAATATATAAATAGATAATTGACCAAACGCGATAGGTCAATTATCAAAGGTGATACAGATTGAGAGAGATGATGAAATTTTCCAGCTGAACATTTTCAGGATGAAGTACGTCCATATAAATTTTAAGTAGTTTTCATGTTTTTTCAGAGAATAATTGATACACATCTTTGACATAAGTCTGAAAATACATAGAAGTAATCACTGTTATCAAGTCAATACTGTTTATGTTACTATATTTGAAATATTTGATCCTTGAAATTGAAACTACCAACTACTAATTTTGACCAAACATTTTACCTTTAATTATGATGACCCCTTTAGGGTCTGGTTGGGGGCGCGGAATACATGCTGTTATATGGGTATGTACATGTCATGTGATATGGGCATCATACGTGTCATTTTCCTGGTGGATTAGTGATTTCAGCCTCTCACCTCCAGGGATAGTATTTGACTGTAAGTCTGGGTTTGGGGAGTCTACAAAGTATTCATTTCTTTATTTCAAAATGGTGGGAAAATATCCATAATAGAAGAAAAATGATTCCATAAAGTTGGAGAAATCAGCAAAGTCCTGAGTATTAAAAAGAGATTCAAACTAAAAATCCACTGATGTAAAAATGAGAAAACCTGATGGAAAGTGTTGGTTTGTTGAATGTGTTGAATTGTAAACTAAATTACACTTATTTTGCTACCAATTTTACTGATTTTTAAAATTCTCACAAAGGCCATGATTAAATTGTCCTTATAAATATTGCACAAAATCACCCAATATTTTACTTATAGTAAATGCTCTATATTCTAAAGAGAAAGATCAGAAATAAAGCTCTTTAAGAGAGTACTTAAATATGAGTGATAAAAATGTCAATCTAAATAGCTTGTCCTACTACATTGATTATAATAAATCAATTAGTGACAAAAAATTAAAATCAGAACACAGCCAAAATATGAATATATAACAATTGAAAAAGAATATTAAACAATAGATTCATAAGAAGGAACCCTTTTTTATTAATTATTCTGTCCGTGCCTTTTTATATATTGTCAAACTACACTCTTTTTGTAAATCCTCTACAGGAGAAAATGATTTATTTATTTTAGGTTAACTAAAATTTAATCTTGGGAGTTCTATGGTAACTTAAAAGAACACACATTCATTTTTTACAGTTTACATTGACCAAAATTAATTGTACTTTTTACTCTCCCTCCAGTTTCTCTTCTAACCTGTCAAATCTGTCACTTAAATATACAATTCCCAGTGTCATTCCTTAGGGGTCAAAATGTAAGTAATTACAAATTTTCAAGATGTAAACATAATCAGGATATATCGTTATTTTCTTTATTGCTTAAGGTATTGGGAGAAAACTCATTACATGTAAAATTGAAATAATAATGGGATGCATCACAAGTCATCAAGTGTGTTTTTTTTTCCATAAAATAAAACTCAAACAAAAGTGACTACTAGGTTCATCAGGAAAACTTGCTTGTTCTATGTTTTAGCATAAGAAATGGAAAAAAAAAAAAAAAACAGTGTTTTGAAATCAGTAGTTATATGAGCATAGACCTACATCTTAAGCAATATTAATATAGATAGGAAGTAGATTGCTGATTCATCAGGAAAACTTGCTTGTTCTATGTTTTAGCATAAGAAATGAAAAAAAAAAAACAGTGTTTTGAAATCAGAAGTTATATGAGCATAGACCTACATCTTAAGCAATATTAATATAGATAGGAAGTAGATTGCTGACAAATAGATAATCGATAAAGTCACATGAGTCAGATAAATTGGCCGATGACTGAGTTGTGTGTAACAGTCAGAAAATACATTGCTATTTTGAATAAAAACGTTGAATAGATTATAAGACAAGTAATGAATAGTGATAAATCCTGTAAGTTCAGGTACAGAATGAAGTACAGTTGGCTCTGTCAGGAAAACAGGCCCTGGCTGTGTAAATACACTGACATCACTGAACTTCCCAAAGCCTTTGTTTTTTCACTGTTAAAAAGGTACTATGATATTAGTTTACCTCTCAAGATAAAATTGAATGAATCTATTAATATTTAAACAATATTGCATTGAACCCAGTATAGATATCACATGAAAATAATGAGAATGAATTTGAGTAATGTCTTGATTTCTTGAATTATATATACATGACTTTAACAAGGTTATCAGTATCACATATATATAAAATATACATAGGTCTATATTTAATTTAGAGAGAGCACCACTGAAGCATCAAATTAATGAATCAGTCTCTCATATTATTTTTGTATTGAAGTTATAATTCAAGCACAGACCCTTTTGATTCCTTTCCAAGAATAAGTAATATTTCTAAAATGAGAGATGTCACCTTTTGAAATCAATATCATAATTTAAATATAATAGGTCCTAATAATAATATAATTTATTTGCATATTCTCATAATCATTATTAAGGTAAATAGTACTAAAGTTTCCATTGAATATAATGAGTAGAAAATTAAATTTTCCTGTTTCGTTAATGATTCATGTTATAATAAATCTCCATGTGTGGGGAGGAATCCTGGTTCAGATGTTTCTGATGCGAGGAGTTAAACATAAGTATTCCCTCCAACCTTTTGTCTCTTTCCATAGCCATGGATGACTTACGTCTGACTGAAGGCAAGATTTTGTTTTTGTTATGTTTGTTGTTTTCTTTCCATTTGATAAAGCACCAAAAAATATTCAGAACACTAAGGGAATGTGGGGGAAGCGGGGGTCATCTCTTTGTTCTTATCTGGGAATCTGGATTTTAGTCCTAATAGAGAAATAACAAAAACAGGTTGAAGGAGGCATGTTCAATGCAAACAAAGGCAGTTCTGCTATTAAAATACAAACAAGATTTGGGAAAGGGGTCACCTGTCATACAGACACACACATACTGTCAGGGATCTCACAAGCAAAGTCTTCTATGTCCAGACAAACAAAAGAAAAGACCACAGAGCCCTGTGAGGAGCTTTTTATGGAGGCCTCCACTTCCATATGGAGGTCAGAACATCCCCTAAGTGGTCTATTCGTACTGCCCTTCAATGCCCTTCTGTGACCAGTCTCACATGCTGGAATGTAAACAAGCCTGCTCCTGCCTATAGGTAAAATGCTATCTCAGTACTGTGAAACAAATTACTACTAACTAAGCACCTGACGACAGCACACTTTTATAGTCTTACAGTTTCTATGGATCAGGGATCAGGCACAGTTTAGCTGGTTTACTGCTTCAGGATCTTCCCAGGCTGCAATCTAGGTGTCAGTTGAGGTTGTGGTCTCATCAGAGGCTTGACTGTAGAAGGATTCACTTCCCAGCTCCTGCAGGCTGTTGATAGAATTCACTGAGACCCCCATTTTCTTTCTGGCTTCCAGCCAAAGGATACCCTTACATCCTAACCTGCTTCCAGTGTCTTATCATGTGCCCCAGACATAGCTATTTCAAATGGGGTGTTTGCTTCCTCAATCAAGCAGGAGAATCTGTCCTCAGGGAGGCCTCAGTCCTTCTTTTAAGGGGTTTAATCTTATGAAGTAAGATGTACACAGGATGTTCTCCCTTTTGATAACTTAAAAGCAACTGATTTAGTATCTTAATTACATTTTTAAAATATCTTCACCTTTTCCACATTCTACAGGCTAAAAGCAAATCACAGGTTCCACCTGCACTCAAGAGGAGGGGATTGTACAAAAGTGCAACTCATTGGCAAACCCTTCAGGGTGTGTACACTACATTTTCTATAGGTATGGAAATTTTCTGAAAAATTAGGGTGTGGAATTGAAGAGGAGAAGACTGGTATTTCTGGGAGCAGCACTGATGAGCTACATCAGAATGCATCCAGATAAAAATGCCCGAAGCACTCTTACTAACTTGGGGCAATAGATGTGTGTGCATCTGTGTGTGTGTGTGTGTCTGTACTGGTGTGTGGGTTTAAATTAAAATATCAATTTCTCTAAGAATTTTTACAATTTTTGGAACCAGGTTACTTTGTTTGAGTCATCCCCAAGTTATTGTAAGGTGAATGAATCAATTTCTATTTCTCTCTCACTTAGCATAATCATTGTTATGTGATGAAATTTAAGGAGCTTTAAACTGAGGCCAGTAAATTTGGTTTGCTCCAGAGGAGCGGTCCTTCTGCCAGTGATTGCAGAACCCACCCTCCAAGATGATACTTTATTTTTCACTCCATCAGCAGGTAGCAAGCACCAGCCAGTTGTAACTTGTGGATACGTGTGAGCACCCTAAGGTTCTTGTAATTATTTGGGCTGAAGAATCACAGGAATCAGTCCTTCTGCCAGTGATTGCAGAACCCACCCTCCAAGATGATACTTTATTTTTCACTCCATCAGCAGGTAGCAAGCACCAGCCAGTTGTAATTTGTGGATACGTGTGAGCACCCTAAGGTTCTTGTAATTATTTGGGCTGAAGAATCACAGGAAGGTGTCTAGTAAAAAAGATTTAGGTTTGCAATATGAGGGTTTCAATACTGGCATAAATATTAAGAATTTTTTGAATGTACAATATTATAAATGATGGCTGGTAGCCAAGGATGGTAACAAGCAGTATATTAAAAATAGATTTCTAAATTAACATAAGACCCCATAGACATAATTCTCATTTAGCTATCTTTTCTCTTCTTTATCCATAAATAAAACAAAATTATGCAGAAAAAAAAATCAATTAGTAGAATAATTTTCCAACCAGAACTCTTATGTGATGGCTACAGAATAAAATTCAAGTTCTATCTCCATATTTCATTTAAATATGCTTAGAAGCTAAGCATATCCAGGTACCTTAAATGCAGTTCTTGGAAAGTAGGTTTATAATGTGTCTTCCCTTTCACAACAAGCTATACTATTGTGGTCTCAGCATGCCTAAGGATTGGTCAGCCAGACTTCTTATTTTATGAATAAGGAAATTGTGATCAAGTGACCATACATAGAGCACAAGTTATGAACCCAACTAAGAACATACCTTCTAGTTATGCCTGCAAGTTGTGCCTAAGTTGCTGAAAACTTAAACTGATTAACTTTCACACATTAGGTGAAAAAGGTGAGGGCCACGAGTGCCAAAATTTTCACCTATATTTCATGTCTAATTGGTAGTTTTGAAAAGCCTAAAATGAGTGTATACTGAGTTCACTGTCTTATTCCTTTTCTCTGGCTATTTTTTTGGTATCACTCTCTATTACTGCCCTGATTCTTCTACAGGGCAAGGATCATGATTAATTCAAATAACCTCTAATAATACTTTATATTCTAGGTACTCAGTAGGTGATCATTGAAAAGATGAATGAATGAGAAGGAAATAATTCAGCCTATAATTAATGATGTACCATAACCAATACTAAAAGGCAAAAACAAAAAATAAAAAAGAGCCTCATTCAAATTATTTACTTGTACTAAGGCAAAGAAGGCAAAATAAAGCAGGACTTTCAGATGTGAAAGTAAAACAAGGGTAGCTTTATAAAATAAGATAACTTAAACTCAGTGTATAATGCATGCTTGTCTCTAAAATATATTCTTCCTGAAGCTTTTGAGTTTCTGAAAATGCATTGTTATCAAAGCTGGCATAGCACAGCTTGCCTATTACTTTGATGTTGGATGGCTAGTTCTTAAGCTCTGTTTTCTTTGTGGCTGAATCCTTGGTTGAAGGGTTGCAAGACTGCCAAAATAAAGTAAAGATAATAGCAAATATCAGACAGAATAGTATATCTACATCACTAATCACTAGATTAAAACAAAAAGAGATTACAAAATTACAGTGAGGTCTAAATCTACCTTTTCAACTAAATAGTTGTGTTGAAATTGTTCTTATAATACAAGAATGTTTATTTTATTCTATAATTCTTGTTGTATTTTCCAGTGACTGATTGGTCATGTTAATTTAGCTAATGCACATTTAACAAAGACAAACATAGGACAAGGTTGTCACAATTTTGTTATAATGTATTATACAGTATTTGTAAAATATTTCAGTCTAAGCGATTGCTTATAAGGAAACATATAAACACGTTTTCATTAGTCTCTTATAAAGAGTCAACATATAATTTGAGGAAACTGAAAAATACAATTACGTAATTGGAAATTTTGTGTGCAAGTATATTATGGGGAAAATAAATCTATTGACATCTACCTGAAATCATGAATGCAAACTTTTTTTATTGTTCCACCTGAGATCTGATCCTCCTTGATGTTGATAATGACTGGGAACAAATACAATTATATGTAAATATAATTTAAGGAAATATAAACTATGTAAATTATATATCAAAGGTGCAAAAGCTGTAATTATTTAAAAAATAAACAGGAATTTCTTGACTGACTACTGAAGCTTAGGCACTAGGTTATACGGCAGGAATATAGGGAGACCACCCCCTGCCTTCTAGCACCCTGGCTCTATCAATTATTGCTCATGGAGGTATTAAAATAAAGACACCTAATCCCACTTCTGGAAATTGCAATTCAGAACCTCTCATGCAGGTTATTTATTTTTATTTTCAGTTGGAACATAGTTGATTGTACATATCTGTGGGATACAGCATTGAATATCAATACCTGTGTGCAATACGTGATGTTCAACCCAGGATAATTAGCATATTCGACATTACACAATGTAACCAATTTTCATGCCCCTTTACCCTCCTCCAGGTTCTAAGCAATTCTATTAACATCCTGTGACTTGAATGAACAAGTATTTTTGAAAATCCAGCCTTCTATGACTCACTGAGTAGTGAGAAAGACATCATTAAAATAATTCTAAGAACACCATGCCTTGAATACAAAATGATCAGTGATGAAGTATATCTAGTCCCATGTATTTTTTCTCAAAACTCATTTTATAAGTCTGTTTCATTTGGATATTGAGTAGAAGGTAAAAAAAAAAAAAAAATTCTTTTGCAAAACATTAGTCATAGGATAGGTGGGGTTAGAGAGGCAACCACAGAACTGGTCGTGAAGTGTGTGACCATTTTGAAGTTTTTCTTAAAGGCAATAGGGACTCACTGAAGAATTGTGAGTAAGAGTCATATCTATAGTCTAGAAAGTGAACACTTATTTCCGAGTTAACATCCAGTGTACCAATTCTTACAGGAATTTTTATAAGATGAAACAAATAAACAGGAAGCTGCTACAGTAATCACACTAAGTAATGAGGGTGGCCTGACATACAGAACTGAGTGGATTTGAGGGAAATTCTGCAAGGACAATAGAAAGAATGTGGTGAATTATTGGGGTTGCAGTATATGATAGATGTGGAAATACAGAATGAGATGATTCCTTCAAACCCCAGCTTTATTGTCACATCGAGGAGATCTTTCCCAAACTCTCCATCTATATTATTTTTCCCTGCACTCCCCATTAGTATAATATATTCTTCTTTAATTGTATATATCAAAATTTACAACCGTATATTATTTGTATATTTATCTATCTATGTATCTATCTATGTATCTATGTATCTATCTATCTATCTATATACATTTATATATATATATACACACACACACACACACAGATATATGTATATATATATATGTATATATATGTATATATATATATGTATATATATATATTTATGTAGCCCCACTCTGGGGGCCAAGGGAAAACTTCTTCTTCAGCTCTGAAGTTTCATTAATAAAAATCATTGACAAATTTAGATCAGCATGAAGAAAAGGCATAACAAATTTTATTATTTAATGTGCTGGGAGAGGGCAAAGCATAGGGGAATCACAGGAGAATAATGTCCAATTTTCCATTGGGGTACAGAGCTTATATACCCATCTCTATAGGGAAAGGAGAGATGAGGGTGTCGAAGTAAATGATGCTTAGTGGGACGCAATGAGCCTGGATAACATACAATGGCCTGGGACAAGGTCTGTGTGGTCAGCAGAGCAGACAATGAGTGGTAAATTATTTCTTCAAAATACTCAATGGTTCCAAAACAGAAGACAACAAAGGTCTGTGACAAAAGTTAGTCCAGGTGGTTGACAGGTTCTAGTCTTCCTTTCTATGATATGAGTTAAGTTAATGAAAACTCAAGGAAAGGGCCAGAGATAATTGTCTTCTGCATTTGGTGGGTCTGGACTTTAGGCAGATAAGGCACCAGCTTCATCCTGTGCTTTGGAGAGTGAGAGAGGATTCGGAGGCAGGGACTGAGAAGGCAGTCAGCGAGAACTTGAGGCTGCTTCTTTATTCCAGCATGTCAAAGAACAATATTTCGGGGTAACAGTTTTTTGAACCCCAATACTACTAAACCATATGATCTTAGAAGAAGAGAACCAGGATTTTTGTTTGTTTGTTTTTTATTTTTTTAAATTACACTATTTCCAGTAACTAGAATAAGTATTAGAAGGTTAGTAATTATGTCTAGAAGAATATAAATAAGAAGATGAACCCAACCTGTCCATAATCTACTTCTATTCTGCAATCAGGAGTTACCTATTTCTAGGCAATTTGATCTCTCATTTCCAGCGATTGTGATCTGTTTATTTTCTCTCATTACTTACTCTCATCTCATACTATTCCAACTTTTCTCTTTTCTCCTATGCAAATATCCAAATAAGACTTTTCCTTAAAGATTTCATTTTTAAATATCTTCATGTGTTATGTGTGAAAAAGCTAGAAGCACAGAGTGCAGTTGGAAGATCATCTAAAAGATGAATAAGCAGAATAATGCAACATGACTTTATCTCTGTTAATTCCTGGGAAGAGGTCTAAGGTAGTTTCTGGAAGGCCAGTGGGAAAAGTTAGATATCAATATCAATACTAATGTGAGCATAGATCTTTAAAACTCAGAGAATGGATACAACAACTAGAGGAGTAAAATTTGATGCAGCAACTTCCTTTTCCAGTCAGAATGGAATATATGCAAATGAATAGTCCTAGTTCTAGCCCGAATCTTCCCACTGTAAACACATAGACACTGGACAGCACATGGAGAACTACTACTTTGAGACAATGGAAATTACTCAGCATATGACTATAATACTTGTGAGAAGGAAAACAAGCAAGGTGATCATTACAGCAGCCTCAAATTTCTGCCTATAGGTAATTTCTGGTCTGAAGTAGGAGGGAGAAACCATTGAGGCTAAATCCCCAATGTAACTGTTGAGGGTGGGAAATCCTATTGTGGTAATTGAAAGGTGGGGCCTTGAGGAGCTGATTAGATTCTGATGATCATGCTTAGTGAATGGATTAAAAATGGTGGTCATGGATGTGGTTCTGAGGGCTTTAAAGGAAGAGTGCATGAGAAGTTCACTGTCTCTACTCTGCCATTTTCTGCCATGTAAGACCCATGGGTCACTGTCACCCCTGCCAAGACCTTCACCAAATGTTTTCCCTGGACTTCGGACTTCCCAGCCTCCAAAACTGTAAGTGCAATTTTGTTTTCTTTATAAATTACCCAGTTCCAAGACTAATACAGACACTGGACTTTGGAGTGGCAAAAATGGCTATGAAGGGCAGAATATAAAAGAGGAGGGAATTATGCTTTAGGTGAATATTATTCAGTGCATATGTCAGATAAAATTTCAAAACATCCCACAAAAAAACAGTGCCAGGGAAAATAACTCTACTGGTGAACACTTGCCTAAATTCACAAATGGCTGAGAGATGTTCAGAGTTCTAACCAGCTAGAGAGAAGAAACTTTATTCTATACACAGAACAATCAGAAGAGATAGAAGAGATACTGGAAGTGTTACCTTTTATTACCACTACTAAGCTAGTCCTAGTATAAAGCTATTCTAGTCTCACTTTCTATATGATTAAAGATACTTTCACTTTCTTAAAATGAACACAAGAAAAAAGTTAAAAATTTGATAACAATGCATTCATTCATAATATCTAACAAATGATAAAAAGTATGTCATGCAAAGAAGCTGACAGAATATAATATAGTCAATAGCTATATACCCAAAAATGGAAGAGATGATAGAATTAGTAAATGATAACTTGAAACCAGCTGTCATAATATATACAAGGATTTAAAATAAAACATGAAGATAATAAAGAATTACATAAAAGATATTACAAAAAGAAACAACTGGAACTTTTAGAACTTGAGCTCAGGATATGAAAAATACCCCCAAAATAAAATAATAAAATAAAATAACACTGCATGAATTTAACAAATTAAAATTTCAGAAGAAAATATTAGTGAACTTGAGAACATGGCAATAGAAATTACCCAAACTGAAGTCGAGACAGAAAAGATAGTCAAAAAATTCTTTTTAAAAGCCTCATTAAACTGTGGAATAATATAAAATAGTCTAATACATATACACTAAAGTCCCAGATGGAGAAGAAAATAAAGGGCTGAATGTAATAAGAGAGCAAATATAAGTCAATACAGATAGGATAGGTCAGGGACAGTATGGCAATGTGGACAGGCAGGCAGTTCCTCTTTAACACACATCGTAATGTGCTTGCCTGTCACTGATGAAGTTGGGGCAAATTGATCCTATGACCACAACGGAAATTAAAGTCTATTTATTCATACAAAAGCTATTATTAAACACTTTTTGGTCACAAGCAGGTCTGGGTGTGGAGTATGACTATCTCAAACTCTTAGGAGTGCATTCTAGATAGATTTTTTAGAATATACCAGAAAAAGCACAAGGGCAGGGAAACTCTTTAGGGGACATCGACTATTGTGTAATAATAGCAGACAATGAGGACCTGAATTCCTAGCACTGGTAAGCTAAACAAGGTGTATTTAAAAAA
>NW_007729934.1:70350-72766 GCF_000696425.1 Galeopterus variegatus | reverse complement strand
AAAAAATGTATCAACGTAGCGTAGAACTGTAGCCACTGACTGAATAAGGGTGAGGAAGAATTCATATTACATTTGAGTTCTGAAACATCAGGGAGAGAAAATCTTTTGAAACAAAAATGAAACGTTTTAATGTGTGTACATAACTAATTCAAAACACAAACAGAACAAGAAGTTAGAAATATCAAGGAAATACATTGTTGTACTATACCTTGTGAGATCAATGCTATAGATTCGGGAGTTACTTTAAACATCTTTTTCTCTTCCCCAATAGCTAAAACTGTGCTAGGTAGTGAGTATGTTTCCAGGAAAAAGTTTTCATGCAATAAATTGATTAGTATGATTTGCATATAAGTGTTTGGAGAACACTGCAATATTTTCCATGATGAAAGATTAAGGAGAGGAAGCCTTAGATACTTGGAAAGACAGCATTTACTTAGAAGACTGCAGCTTTCAACTAAAATATGGTGATGAGAATGCACTTCAACAGTGGCTATAGGACAGAATTTTATAGAAAATGTTTTTGTATATTATCAAAGATATAAAAAATTAAAGGATTATGGGCAGGAGATTTGTTCAGGAGTTTAAAATTGTGGAATTGAACTAATGAAGATGTAACAAACTGGCTGTTTATTTGGTCACAAAGCAATGAAAATGAAGCTGATGTTTTCTTCATCCTGAAATCATACCTGGGTATTATAATTACATAGTAGCTTGGGAGAAAGAAAGAGAGCAAAGGAATGTAGCAATCCATTCAGCACATATAAATTCAGTAGCAGACATTTAGTTTCCTTCTGGCATTTTTAGATGCTGGGAGCTACCACTATAATCTCTTGTATCATTGTTTAATGAATTCAAAAACAAGAAGAAAATAACAGTGGCTATTATTTTGTTGATGATTTGAGAAAATGCCTGTTCAAAACAATTATTAGATACTATATCAACAAGAATATACAAGATTCTGATTATCTAAGTCCTGTCTTTGGACAACAAATATGATCCAAGTGCTAAACAAAACCAATTTTGGGTAAATTGGGTAGCAAAACAGTTATCTGTCAAATAAAGGAACTCCTTAACTGCTAGAGAGAGTTTAAATGTTGGGATAAGTTGATTAGAAATAATATGACTCATTAATATTAAAATATATTTTTGTTGGCATTTTAAGTTCTACTTTCAAGGATTTCACTTCAATGTATTATACCTTAAGACCATGGCTGAAGTTGATCACAGATTTTCCTACATCCACTAAGAAATAGTAGGCTATCACACAGTGTCCTATACTCTAGCCAATGGTTCATTTGTGATGTTATGGCAATCTATGTTGTACAACAGTTGATAATTATTTGATAAACTAATTTAATTTGACTTACTCTTTCATACAAATTAGAAACTGGAAAATAAAAAGTACTAATATTTGTAACGAGAGGTCTAGAATTCCTGTTCTTAATGCAATTAAAATAACCTGGAAATAACTAGTTTTCCCAATGTACCAATTTTTTAACCTCTATAAAATAGTCACTGATTCTTAAGCCTAGTCCCTGTATGATCCATTATGAATTAAAAGTATAAAATATATAAAATTGCTAGACTACATTGTGAAAGGTTGCCTGAAAGTTGAGGTATTATTAACAATTTCATAGCATACTTCACTCTTTGAGAGTAGCTCCCTCTTACAACTCTAACACCTGTTATTTGACTTTGATACTTTGATTATATATTGGCAAGCTGGTTTACATTCACAAAACTATTGTGTAGTTAAGAAGGAATTTTAAGCATTTTTTTTTTTTTGCTTAATCAAGTATCATTTATGCCATTTATTCTTATAACATTTTCTGTTTCCAGTTTTAAAAATTTGGGCTGACCAGTTAGCTCAGTTGGTCAAAGCAAAGTGTCATAACACCAAAGACAAGGGTTCAGATCTCCATATTGGCCAGCAGCCAATAAAAAAAAAAAAAAAGAACCAATTAAACTAGTTAAATAATAATTTAGTTTGGTTTCACCTTTAGAAAAGAGAGGGATGAAGGGAAAGAAACAATAAATGAAACTAAGTAATTCAAACAGTAAGCCAAAAGTTAAATTAGGATGTTGTACTGGTAGCAATACTATTGGCTTTCAGGATCTGGACAATGGTATTTCTTTGTTTAACTGTAATAGCATTTTCTGACACAGAAGATTTTCTGGGTGAGAAAAAACAAAAAAAACCCCATCAATACTCTGAGTCCCTTTGGATGTCTCAAATGGTTATGTTTGCATTTATCCATCTGTTCATACCAAATTATCCTCAGGACCCATATTTGGTGATTCTTAACGTTACTGATAGCTTACAAAATAAAGCTTAAAATAGGAAATAAAGACAAGTAATGCAAGTCTCTAGTTTCCTGGCCATATTTCTTACACAAATAGGAAATAACTCTTCTAC
>NW_007729934.1:69000-70083 GCF_000696425.1 Galeopterus variegatus | reverse complement strand
TGTCTCAAATGGTTATGTTTGCATTTATCCATCTGTTCATACCAAATTATCCTCAGGACCCATATTTGGTGATTCTTAACGTTACTGATAGCTTACAAAATAAAGCTTAAAATAGGAAATAAAGACAAGTAATGCAAGTCTCTAGTTTCCTGGCCATATTTCTTACACAAATAGGAAATAACTCTTCTACCACTATTATAAAAAAAAAAAAAAAAAAAAAAGCATAAAACAGTAAGTGACCAAAGTCAAAACTTAATGTTTAGACATTCTCACTATTTAATATGTAAAGAAGGTATATACTGTAAATGATCCAATATTAATAATAAAATGTGCATATACATCCAATTATTAGTCTCTAAAACATTAGCATTATAAAAAGTTGATTGTGTCAAGATGCTAGCCTCTAAATGAATAAAGAAAAATTGGATTACTTTATTCCTGCCTTCCAATTTCTTATAGCATAATGGAGGAAACAAGGTCTATAAAATAGAATAATTAGATTATTATAGATGGCAGTATATAAACAAGTAAAACAATAATTTATATAGGAAAGTTGATTAGAAGCAAAGCATCATAGGGTGGAAGCATGAAGGAAAACTATATTAAAGAAATAGTATGTAATGTGTTCTTTACAGGACATTTGTGTCTAACAGATTCCAACTAACCTCTCATCTTCTGTTTTCTGAAGCCATGCATGCTGTTTCACTGTTATGACTGAAAATAAATATCAGTCCTTCTTTGTTTCTCCTCAAAAGAGTACATTAAAGAAAAATAGTTGGGTAATGTAGATTATATTACAGTGTTTGTATAAAGGAGAGGTTTTATATCACACTTTTCTACAAAATAAATTAATACAAAAATTTTTAGACATATCTGTTTTCCAATATCCAATGTCCCTACTCAGATTTCTTTCTTATGTATTCTATGTAGAGTGGCAATTTTACTAGCAATGCTTTTTTCTCTCCCAGATTTTCACGACCTTCAAATTCTTCTCTTCTTTGTCATGTGGAACATGTCTCAACTTTACGTTTTCATATCCCAATTCAAACAAAAGTGCCTCCCTTTTACATGTTCTATCCTCCC
>NW_007729934.1:66414-67862 GCF_000696425.1 Galeopterus variegatus | reverse complement strand
AGGGATGTCTTCCCTTGGCCCCTACGAATCATAAAAGGAAAAGTGTAAATGGATAAGATCAAACAAAACACAGAATAAAAAAATTTTAAAAATGGATTGTGTAGGGTAAAATAGGAAGATAAAGCTTTTGGAATAAAGATATTATGTTTGTATATAGAGGAAAATAAATTTAAGTTAATAATAGAAATTCGGGTGATTTTTCAAAAATTTTTGACAGCAATAAATGTTTTGCTGAGGGAATAAAATTTAATGTGATTAGTACCAGAGCCTCTGTAGCCATTGTGACAGTTACAGACTAAGAACTGTACAGTAGGAATGTGACGATGGGTATCAGATTGGGTCAGAGGTAAACAGAATGTGGGTCAGTATAGAAAACAGAAGGCTATTGAAGTAAACCAAATATGAGGTGACTGGGTTTCAATGTAAGGGCAATGGATATAAGAGGAAGGGTGAGTCTGAAAGACCTAGAAAAATCAAATTGCATGCTATACTAAGACACATGTTGGATTTATGTTGACACATACAAAATGTGTATTAGAGCACACATTGAAATTGCATGTATGTTAAATCTAAAAACAGGTGCAAAAAACCAAAAATATTTTGTACTTAAATAGTAAATCCAGAAATCAGGTTTCACAAGGCTGAAAATAAGTTTCCTCTCTTAAAATATACATATTTTACTGCATAGGTTTATTATTACTTGTTCATTTTATAAACTAGGTAATTTTCCTATTGACTTTTCACACACAAAAAAACTAAATACATCTTTATTTTGTATTTTTTCTGCAATATCCAACTCGAATTCTTAATTAATTTAACATAGTTTTGATAGTGGGTTTCTTAAACTGTATATGTTCTGAGTGTTCTCCCGAATGGGATGGCCATGTTCCAAAAAGCTTATATGTTCCCCTTTTCATAGGCATTCTCTTCATGGGAAAAAGACTATCAGAACTTCTTTTCATACATACCTTAAATTGTTCTTTTAATTTCTATTTTTATATGTTTAAAATCTTATTATGGTCCCTTTGCATATGTATGATTTATAAATAAGCATATTTATATGACAAATTATTTATTTGTGTGCACATGTACAACCATTAAATCTCTTTTCTTTCCATTTTTTTATTGAAGCATAATCAATTATACACATTTTGACCTATGTACGACATGTGATGATCAAATCAATATTATTAGCATAGTCATTATTACAAATCATAATTATTATCTATTCTCTATGCCCCTTACCCAATCTCTCCCCAGTCCTCTCTCCCTCCACTCCTATACCTCCCACCTCTAGTAACCGTAGATTTGTTCTCTCCTTCTGAAAGCTCAATGTATTATTGTAGTTTTTTTCCTGCCCTCTTTCTTTCTTTCTCTTTCTCTTTCTTTCTTTCTTTCTTTCTTTCTTTCTTTCTTTCTTTCTTTCTTTCTTTCTTTCTTTCTTTCTT
>NW_007729934.1:58737-66404 GCF_000696425.1 Galeopterus variegatus | reverse complement strand
CCTCACTTTCTCTTACCCTCCTGTCTCAGTGTCATTCTCTTCTGAGGTGAGCCGTAGAAACTAGAATCCCTCTTCCTCAAGATGGGTCACAGATGAGCTCTAATCCCCTCCCTGTCCCCCACCAACAGCACCCCTACTTTGCCTTTTGGTCTTGGAACTGGTGAAAAATAAAAAATTCCCTGACCTACCTTTTCTGATTGTAGGTCATAAGACCCTCATTCCAGAAATGGTCCTGCCCCACTCCCTGAATGCTACACAGAAAGGCCAAGAAGAATCTGAACAAATAGGTTTTTCCAGTTTCCCCGCTCAGTCTGTTAGCATTAGACCACACTTTTCTTGTCCAATCACATTTCTACATGGCTATGCCCACTTTATAGAGCATAAGCATGAATATGGACAATTTTCCTTTTATCTTTCGGTCTTCACTCTGAAGGCTTCCATGACATGTAAAACAATGACATAATAAAATTTGTTCACCTTTTCTTCATATTAATCTTGTTTATCAAGTGATTTTTCAGAGAACCATCAGGGTATTGAAGGGATGTCTTCCCTTGGCCCCTACAAATCATAAAAGGAAAAGTGTAAATGGATAAGATCAAACAAAACACAGAATAAAAAAATTTTAAAGATAGATATTGTAGGGTAAAATAGGAAGATAAAGCTTTTGGAATAAAGATATTATGTTTGTATATAGAGGAAAATAAATTTAAGTTAATAATAGAAATTCAGGTGATTTTTCAAAAATTTTTGAGAGCAATAAATATTTTGCTGAGGGAATAAAATTTAATGTGATCAGTACCAGAGCCTCTGTAGCCATCATGACAGTTACAGACTAAGAACTGTACAGTAGGAATGTGACGATGGGTATCAGATTGGGTCAGAGGTAAAACAGAATGTGGGTCAGTATAGAAAACAGAAGGCTATTGAAGTAAACCAAATATGAGGTGACTGGGTTTCAGTGTAAGGGCAATGGATATAAGAGGAAGGGTGAGTCTGAAAGACCTAGAAAAATCAAATTGCATGCTATACTAAGACACGTGTTGGATTTATGTTGACACATACAAAATGTGTATTAGAGCGCACATTTAAATTGCATGTATGGTTGTTACCTTTTTGAAGTTGTTACAACAAGCAAACAGAAAGGACATTCTTGGGGGGGAGGGGAGAGAGGGAGGAGGGAGGGAGGTGTCGGTGATGGCCCATAATAATCAAATACATTGTATATTGACAAAATAAAAATTTAATGAAAAAAATAAAATAAAAAAAAATAAATTGCATGTATGTTAACTCTAAAAACAGGTGCAAAAAACCAAAAATATTTTGTACTTAAATAGTAAATCCAGAAATCAGGTTTCACAAGGCTGAAAATAAGTTTCCCCTCTTAAAATATACATATTTTACTGCATAGGTTTATTATTACTTGTTCATTTTATAAATTAGGTAATTTTCCTATTGACTTTTCACAAAAAAAATAAACTAAATACATCTTTATTTTGTATTTTTTCTGCAATATCCAACTCGAAGTCTTAATTAAATTAAAATAGTTTTGATAGTGGGTTTCTTAAACTGTATATGTTCTGAGTGGTCTCCCGAATGGGATGGCCATGTTCCAAAAAGCTTATATGTTCCCCTTTTCACAGGCATTCTCTTCATGGGAAAAAGACTATCAGAACTTCTTTTCATACATACCTTAAATTGTTCTTTTAATTTCTATTTTTATATGTTTAAAATCTTATTATGGTCCCTTTGCATATGTATGATTTATAAATAAACATATTCATATGACAAATTATTTATTTGTGTGCACATGTACAACCATTAAATCTCTTTTCTTTCCATTTTTTTATTGAAGCATAATCAATTATACACATTTTGACCTATGTACGACATGTGATGATCAAATCAATATTATTAGCATAGTCATTATTACAAATCATAATTATTATCTATTCTCTATGCCCCTTACCCAATCTCTCGCCAGTCCTCTCTCCCTCCACTCCTATACCTCCCACCTCTAGTAACCGTAGATTTGTTCTCTCCTTCTGAAAGCTAAATGTATTATTGTAGTTTCTTTCCTTCTTTTTCTTTCTTTCTTTCTTTCTTTCTTTCTTTCTTTCTTTCTTTCTTTCTTCCTTCCTTCCTTCCGTCCTTCCTTCCTTCCTTCCGTCCTTCCTTCCTTCCTTCCGTCCTTCCTTCCTTCCTTCCGTCCTTCCTTCCTTCCTTCCGTCCTTCCTTCCTTCCTTCCGTCCTTCCTTCCTTCCTTCCGTCCTTCCTTCCTTCCTTCCGTCCTTCCTTCCTTCCTTCCGTCCTTCCTTCCTTCCTTCCGTCCTTCCTTCCTTCCTTCCGTCCTTCCTTCCTTCCTTCCGTCCTTCCTTCCTTCCTTCCGTCCTTCCTTCCTTCCTTCCGTCCTTCCTTCCTTCCTTCCGTCCTTCCTTCCTTCCTTCCGTCCTTCCTTCCTTCCTTCCGTCCTTCCTTCCTTCCTTCCGTCCTTCCTTCCTTCCTTCCGTCCTTCCTTCCTTCCTTCCGTCCTTCCTTCCTTCCTTCCGTCCTTCCTTCCTTCCTTCCGTCCTTCCTTCCTTCCTTCCGTCCTTCCTTCCTTCCTTCCGTCCTTCCTTCCTTCCTTCCGTCCTTCCTTCCTTCCTTCCGTCCTTCCTTCCTTCCTTCCGTCCTTCCTTCCTTCCTTCCGTCCTTCCTTCCTTCCTTCCGTCCTTCCTTCCTTCCTTCCGTCCTTCCTTCCTTCCTTCCGTCCTTCCTTCCTTCCTTCCGTCCTTCCTTCCTTCCTTCCGTCCTTCCTTCCTTCCTTCCTGCCTCCCTCTCTCTCTCTCTCTCTTTCTTTCCTTCTTTCTTAGCACCCACTCTTAAGTGAGGATAATCAGTATTTCTCTTTCTGTGTCTGGCTTATTTCACTTATAATTTTCTAATCTATGCTGCTACAAATGGCAGAATTTCACTCTTTCTTAGTGGCTGAGTAGTAGTCCATTGTGTAGATATACCACTTCTTCCTTATCCACTTGTCTCTCGATGGACATTTAGATTGATTCCACTTCTTGGCTATTGTAAATAGAGCAGTGATGAACATGGGAGTGCAGGCATCTCTTCATCATGATGATTTCCATCCCTCTGGGTATATACCTAGAAGTGGGATTGCTGGATCATATGGCAGTTCTATCTGTAGTTGTTTGAGAAAACTCCATACTGCTTTCCATAATGGCTGCACTATTTTATACTCCCACCAACAGTGTAGAAGAGGTCCCCTTTCTCCACATCCTCACCAGCCTTTGTTATTCTCAGTCTTTTCAATAATGGCCAGTCTACCTGCGGTGAGATGATATTTCAAGTGGTTTTGATTTGAATTTCCATGAAAAATGTTCAGCTCCTTTGCCCACTTTTTAATTGGATTATCTAGTTTTTTTTGTTTGTTTGTTTTGTTTTGTTTTTTTTACTGTGAGGTTCTTTGAGTTCCTTATATATTCTGGATTTTAATCCCTTGTTGGATATATGGTTTGCAAATATTTTCTCCCATTCTGTAGGTTGTATTTCTGCTCTGTTGATTGTATCCTTTGCTGCACAGAAGCTTTTTAATTTGATATAATACCGTTTGTTTGTTTTTTCTTTTGTTGCTTGTGCTTTTGCACAATCAGAAAGATTTGGGATCTACTATTGTAAGTGATGAACTAACCATGTCTTCAGATACCTGAAGAAATATATGAAATCATGTTAAATCACACACACACACACACACACACACACACACACACACATATGATAAGGGGGGGGAATGCGTTGTCCCCTCCAAAACTCATGTGAAAATTTGATCCCCAATGTGGCAGTGTTGGAAACTGATTGAGTCATGGGGGCGGATCCCTCATGAATGGATTAATGCTGTCCCTGGGGGAGGGGAGAGTAATGAGCGAGTTCTTACTCTATTAGTTCCTGCAAGAGCTTGTTGTTTATAGGACCCTAACACCTCCTCTCTCTCTTTCTTGCTTCCTCTTTCCTGTGATCTGCTTGTACCTGCCAGCTGCTGCCACTTTCCACCATGAGGAGAAGCAGCGTGAGGCCCATGCCAGATGCAGCTGTCCCTGAATTGTAAGCCAAATAAACCTCTTTTCTTTATAAATTACCCAGTCTCAGGTATTTCTGTTATGGCAACACAAAACGGACTAATACACTGTTGTACACAGGAAAAGCAGCATCTAAGCCCCTTACAGTCCAGCTGCAGCAATACCCGGCCACTATAGAAAAGTGGAAGTTCATTGCCACAGGACATTGCCTGCCTTAGAAAGCCATCCTTTGAGTATGCAGTCGGTCACACTCACTGCCTTGTCTACCACTCCCCCTGAACTAACATGAAAATAGCACAGAGGTTCACACTTTCCAAGTTGAACTGGTTTCCTGTCTTTCCTGAAGAGGCTACCATGGTGAGATCCATGAGCCTCACACACCTCTGTACAGCCTTAGCAACCCATCGCCATAGAAACCTGTGCACCTCATACGTAATTAGAAACCCAGAACTCCAAGTGCAGTTACCATTTAACATATCTATTAACCTGATATAATTCCTTACACTCACACAATCTCAAAAACCATCCCACAATATATTTTGACTTACAAGATCTATTATCAGCTTATTTTCCCAAATTTTCAAACTATTTCTGCATGTCCACTAGACTTCTTTATAACAGAAACTTAGTTGTACCCTGACCATGCTGCTATCTCTGTGGCCGTCTCAAATGAAGATATTTTTTTTTCTTTTTGTATTTGTTTAATTACCACTTAAATTAGGATTCAAATATAGGTAGAAAGAAAAAAAAAAAACTACTCTCTGAACATGAGTTCCTATCATTCCAATTCCGTTTCTTTTCCACCGACATTCTGACTTTTTTGAAAGCTCCAATTCAATTTTTTATATTGTTTACTCTTTTTTGAAAACAGGCCTTCATTTTCTATTCAACTTAGATACAATGCTCCATAATTATAACAACACCCTTGCAAACTCTTTTAACTCCCTTTCTCCTTCTCCATCTGTTTTACTTAACTAGCAAAGTGCGATACCTAATTAAACTTAATTTTTTGCTTTCTCCATGACTGCACACATCAGAATTGACTTACCTTATGTCATTACTACAAATTTCAAGTGGTCACTTCAATTCAAATTCTTCATTCCTCATTCAAATAAACTTTGTGTATATTTACATTTTCTTTAATATCCTACTACCCCAAATCTCTATTCCTCATTGCCTATATTCCCCTCAATTTTCTTTTTCCCTCTTCATTTTGACTCTCAGCTAATGGTTTTGGCTCGTGCTTCATTGAGAAAACAGGAACAGGACTCACTGCATCTTATCAGGATTAAATTCACATGCATATGCATCTGTCTTCTCTGCCTTCTGTCTTACAGCTATGGCTGAAAGATCCCAGCACTTACCAACCAAGGGGCAGTCCCTCTGCCTCTACTCTGGACTCTCTCCCCTCTCCTTTTCTCAAGAAGTTATTCCTGCTCTCTCCTATAGCATGTTTCTTTATTTCACTAACTCATGAACATAGGCATACCAAATTCTATGTGTTGGTGACCCCTAAGTTTATATGTGACTTCTCTGAACTTCAGACTTCTTACTCAGCATGCTCATGGAGATTTCTTGTAGTGATCTCAAATTTAACGTGTCAAAAAATTGATTTTCATTTCCAGCATTTCCATTTCATTCTCTTTTAATCTTTCCCAGCTCACTAAAGATTGCCACTTCCATTGAGTTGCTCAGGTCAAAAACTGAGGAATTGTCTTTGTCTCAACTTCTTTTCTACCCCTAATATTCAATACATTGATAACTTTTGGTTTTTCTCTGTCTTTAAAATATATTCTAATGTCTAATGTCTCCACTTTGTGCCAGCTCTCCTATCACCATGCTAACCACTGTTATTTCTTCTTGAATTATTTAAATAGACTCCTGTGTGTTCTCTCTTATGTCACATTTAACCCCTACAAACTATTCTCCACAGAGCTGCTCTCCCAAGTGCCTTCTCTTGGTACTTGAAATAAACTCTAAACTCTTTCTTCTAACTACAACAACTCTACATCAACTCACAGGGCCTGAAGGATAACCCTTGATGTTATGACCTAGTCACACTGTCCTTCTATTGGTTTTTAAAAGACACGGAGGACCACCCAAACTAATGGAGTCACAATGCCATTGTACCATGTCACCCTGATTTATATTCTATATAGCATTTGAATATCTGGTATAATTTCTTGTTTAAGTATTTACTGAGTTATTTAATTATAGGATGTTTCCTCCAATGGTTTGTAACTTCTCTGTTCAATATTGCATTCCCAGTTCCTAGAATGGGGCTTGATGCATTATAGGGTCTTAGTAAACATTTGTTGAAAGAATAATTTTGAGATATTAGTTCATTTTAATATTGTCAAGATGGGATTGGCAACTCTCAGTCAGAATCATGAAGATCTACTTGGTTCTCATTTATAATGGCAGACAGAAGAACTGAGGGTAAATTTTGCTTTGGAATCTTCCAAAAATGCCTCCAAGATCTTAAATGTACTTTGTAACCTCACAGTAGAGAGGACACTTTAGATATATATTTAAAATCCTGACATTAGTGAATATTACCTTCAATAACATTCCAAAGAATAGAAGAGTATTATTAACAACTCAATAATTTTTGTACTTTCCAAAATTGTACACTACAAAAAATAAATAAATATTATGCATGCTTCTAAGTGAAAAAAAGTTATTGCAACTGGTCTTATCACAATTTTTCTTCTTTTTTATTGCATAAATTAGCAGAGACCCTTTTAGATACCATTGCACTGAAAAGACAAACTAAAACAAAAATGGGTAAAAATATATGTACTGCCCTCCCTTTCCTGCATGTGTCTTTGCACGTTTCTGAAAGATTATTCTTCTTAATTTGCAAAAATGTGGAATACTGGAAGCAGGAAGAAAATAAATGAAAACATTAACTAAACAAGGAAGAAATTTAATTTTACTTGAAAAGTATTTACTAACATCCGGTCAGTGGTTAGACTATTATTTAAGTAATTCTCTCACCCATTATGTGATAATGGTGAGTCCAGCTTTCTACCATGTACGTGTGGTTATAGAATTGAACATTGTGTTGGTTTTTGTTTTCCTTTTAGTAATGAATTAATGGAAGAAACAGCAGCTCATGTTCCTGTTTATATTTTCCATTTATAAAGATTTTAGAATATCACCTTTGTAACATCATGCATATCACATAGGGATATAAAATAATATAGGAATTGAAGATTTATGCAATTTGTCTTAGAAGAGGCCCAATTGGAGGAGTAAACAATGGAGTTTCATTAGAGAGATTAGGAAAGCTGTCAGTTCTTCTCTGGTCAATTCCTAATGGATATAATTCAAATTTTGAAAAAAAATCAGAAACTAATGAAAAAAGAATATAGAGAGATAAGTTTGTTAAGGACGAGAGAAATGCAATTCTAGGCATTTGTGAAATAGGGCAAAGTGTATGTGAAATATGAAATATGTGCAAGTGTGTAGAGATATAAGCAAGCACTTTAATAGGCATTCTCTCAACTTTGTGTAACATATGGACAACGAAACTACTGATCTGGGACTCTGTATGGATTAGTACAAAATCAGTGCCTTATAAATCATACAAATCAGAGA
>NW_007729934.1:55900-58028 GCF_000696425.1 Galeopterus variegatus | reverse complement strand
AGAGAACTATTAAAAGTTAAAAATAAATTCAGATTTTCTATGCAACTTTTCTCTAGCTGTATACTGGCCTCTTCTACATAACATTGAAGGTCTACTCCAGAAGTAGGCAGAAGGGAGCAGGAACTATTCGAACAGCAGACAGGCAAAAGGTAAGAAAAGGCAGGAATTTTTCAACTAGTCTACCAGCTCTGTGGCATCTTTTTGATGGTAGTGTTTCAATATTTAAAAAAGAAAGCATCACTTAAGGACTATTAAAAGATGGAAGTGATAAAAACTTTTCTTCAACAAGGTCTGAAGAAAACTAATGGGAGACTAACCCTATTCCCCTCCCTCCTGCAAGTTTAAAATCTGTGATAACTTTAACACACTCAGCAACAGCTTGTAAGAATCCATTATTCAGCACCAGGCACGCTATATAGATATTCTTTTCTATTTCCTTTGCTGTATCTCTTCCACATGCTTTTATTATTATTATTATTATTATTATTATTATTATTATTATTATTATTATTATTATTANAGGACTATTAAAAGATGGAAGTGATAAAAACTTTTCTTCAACAAGGTCTGAAGAAAACTAACGGGAGACTAACCCTACTCCCCTCCCTCCTGCAAGTTTAAAATCTGTGATAACTTTAACAGACTCAGCAACAGCTTGTAAGAATCCATTAGGCAGCACCAGGCATGGTATATAGATATTCTTTTCTATTTCCTTTGCTGTATCTCTTCCACATGCTTTATTATTATAATTTATTATTATTATTATTATTATTATTATTATTATTATTATTATTATTACTGAGTAAGTAGTCTATGTTTTGTGTTTCCTATTCTTTTTGTCAACTATGTTTCATTTTATGCATGTTGATTCCAGCAATAGAGATCTTTTGGAATTGTTAAAGCAACTCTATAAACTGATACTCCACAAAAATTGCCAGTGTATTACATGGAGATAAATCTAAACTAAAAAGGACTGAGAATGATCATTTTGTCCATATAAATCTAGATGTGAATAATTTTTTATAGTCTAACTTAGCCTATAGCTGATTTGAAATGAAAAAATATTTATTTTATCTCTCAGCTCATTTTTAATTTTTACAGGCGATGATAGATTTACTAAGTCCAAGCCATATCATATAAGTAGTGCAAATTTAGATTATTTAAAATAAAATAAAATTATTTTAGCTTAACATTTTCCNGCGCCGCCGCGCTTCCCAAGCGGCGCACTATCCAGTGCGCCACTGGGCCGGCCCGAAAATGATTTCTGAAAGAACTTTTAAATTTAATTTTAATGAAATAATTATCATTATATAAATTGTTAGAATTACATGAGCTACAACAGGAATTATAAAAAGATCACTGGTTTGGGAACTTTGGTTTAGGATAGACTTAAACGGCAAGTCCTGCTAGCCCCAGATCAATTCTATAGTCTCAACCTCAGTTCTCTTACTTGCAGAAGACAGATTCCAATATCAATCTGTGGTAAGTGGTAGTGAGTCGTGCTTCACTGAATCAGGAAAAAGGTGTGTGGTGCAGTAAGAAATAAAGTACATAGCCCAGAAATGGCTGGGCTATATGTGATGCATTGTAAACATTATCAAACTGGGTAATACGACAGGAACAGCAAGAAATTATAAACTCAGAAGTGAAGCCTGAGTATTTTTCCCAAACCAAGCTGGATGCACTGGGAGAAAAGAAAGCAGGTGGCATGCATTTCTGGGCTCATCTGTCCCAACAGGCATCTCTCTTCAAGTCAGCTTAGCACCCCCTGGAGAGACAAGGAAGCACTACAGAGGAACTTTCACTTCTGCCATCACATAGATTTGATCCACTATGTGTTTTTATTATTATTATTATCATTATTATTATTATTATTATTATTAATTATTATTATTATTATTATTGTTATTGCTTTCTAGATGAGGCAAAAGTAAAAAAAAAAGGTAATTTTAACCAAGTTATGTCTTCATATATTAGAGTTGCATTTAATAAATAACTTGACTTTTCTTTTAAATATCAGATGTACACAGAAACCATGTCTTTGGCCATTTTTCAATTTAGTTGTTCTCAGTTGTATTTGTTTCAAGTTTAATTTTCCATGATCGGGGGGGGGGGGGCGGAAAGCAAG
>NW_007729934.1:52213-55275 GCF_000696425.1 Galeopterus variegatus | reverse complement strand
GTGGCATGCATTTCTGGGCTCATCTGTCCCAACAGGCATCTCTCTTCAAGTCAGCTTAGCATCCCCTGGAGAGACAAGGAAGCACTACAGAGGAACTTTCACTTCTGCCATCACATAGATTTGATCCACTATGTGTTTATTATTATTATTATTATTATTATTATTATTATTATTATTATTATTATTATTACTTTCTAGATGTGGCAAAAGTAAAAAAAAGGTAATTTTAACCAAGTTATGTCTTCATATATTAGAGTTTCATTTAATAAATAACTTGAATTTTCTTTTAAATATCAGATGTACACAGAAACCATGTCTTTGGCCATTTTTCAATTTAGTTGTTCTCAGTTGTATTTGTTTCAAGTTTAATTTTCCATGATCGGGGGGAAGGCGGGGAAGCAAGGAGAGAAAGTGGATGGCAGTTTTCAGCAGTATTTACTAAATGTTTTGGTTATAATTTCTGCTCCTAGCAAGGTGTTAAATAAGACTTGCAAGCACTTCAATTTTTGCAAGATGTAGGAACACAATTCAATTTCCACTTTCTTCAGACAAATTCTTTGATTTTTCCCAGCTTTTATTTATTACTATATTTTATATAAAGTAAGATAACTATTTTATAGCACTGACTTTTGGATCATATAGAGTAAAATTCTAGTGATATACTTGAAAGGTGGTCAGATCTAAAGATACATTGGTCAACATTTTTTTCTAACATGAAAAACTAGAATGGAGACATACAAAACACATTAATTGGGTTTGTAAATAATACAGATTATTCAAAATTTGCATAGGCAAGAAGGTGACTCAAAACCAACACAAATAAATGTAATAAAAAGAAAAGTAAATTCTTCAAAATAAATTAAAATAATTGCCAATTTCAGGACCAGACTATCTACTGAGAATTGAATTCTTTAGCAATTATTATCAATATAGTTTGCCATTTAAAAAAAAGGGGGGGGGCAAGTTATATGTTTCAGGCTAAATGGGGAGTGACAGTGTAATATGTAATATGTCTCATGGCCAGAAAACACAAAGGCTGGATTCCTTAAGTATAATATCCAGGATATGTGCATGTGTGTGTGTCTGTTGGAAACAAATAATCTCTTTCCATATATGTCGCTATGGAAAAAGAGAAAGAGAGAAATGCATGTTGTTGTTGTTGTTTTAATCAGTTAACAATTCTCATTTTTCAATTATTTTATTTTTTAATAATTTTGGATTATGCTTTTGATGTTGCATTCTATTCCCGTGTACATGCCCTTGAGTCAACAGTGCAGGGGCTTCTGCAAACGTGGTTGCCCCTAGCTTTGTGCTCCTTTCCTTTTCCTCTTTACTTCATTAAACACTCAGCTCTTAGCACCATCATCACTCCAGGGACAACTTACTTTATCCAGACCAAATGCTCATATTTCATTCTGCAGAAATGAGCATATCTATTTATTTTTAAGCATATAATGAAAGCTACAAAGAGAAAGGATAAAAAGAAAAACTTTATTGAATGCATTATGTGAAATGGATTAACAAGGACATTTAAGTTCAGCTTAAAATGATATAAATGTGTAGCATACATTATTTATTTATTACATGTTATAAGAACAATTAAATTACCATGCTATTTTTATTCATTAATTTATAATAATGAAGTGCAGCTAAAACAATATGTTTTTTAATAAGAATCATCTTAGTAATTTTGAGTACACATATTGATCAGCTGCTTAGCTTTTGAGACCATTTATTAGAGATTATAATTAAACATTTAAATGTAATTCCATTAATCTTATTTGAAATCATGATTAACTTTTCCTGAAATAAACACTAAAACCTTTAGGAAATCTCTGTGTATCTTCAGGGGTATGTCTACTTCACTTTAGAGATGATTTCTCTGGTAGAATTTGCCTAATCTTGCATATTAAATGCATTTTATTATCATTATTTATTTACTATTCACATAATTACTTTAATTTTTCTTCTATGCTATAGTTAGGCTTTTATTTTATTCTATTTTATTTATTTATTTATTTTTAAATGTACAAAATCTACAGAGGAAAACTTTATTTTGTTTCTGTTGTTTTTCTTTTTATTGAATCATAATTGATTGTACATACTTTGGGGTTTCAATGTTGACATATGTTGATCAACTCAATATTACTAGTATGTATATTGTTACAAACTGTACTTATCTTTATACCCCTTGTCCAATCTCTCCCTACCCCCCTTTCCCTCCACCCTCCCACCACTGATAACCCTAGATCTCTTCTCTCCCTCTGAAAGAGTAATGGATACTCTGCTGATTTGTTGCCTAGTGATCTGTCCAATGCTGAGAGCAGGAAATGCTTATTCTTTCACTCTGGAATGGGCTTTGTGGAGTGAGACATCCTCTTCTTTTCTTTGGTCTCTGCTGGTGACTCTCCTTGTGTCAATGCTCTCCAGTGGCTGGTGGACCATCTGCTTGGTGCTTGTGGTGTCCAGCCACTTTCATGGCAGCCATAGTTACTGTGGTGGCTGTGGTGGGCCACCAACATGGAGGTGATGTTTTGGGCATTCTCCTTGGTGCTGGTGGTGTGCCTGGTTGTGGGAGGGGTGTCCCATCCCCAGCTCAATATCTTAGAGCCCAACTGGGGGCACGAGGCTCTGATGGTGTGCCTGGTCAAGGGTGGGGGTGGTCTGGTCCCCACTCCATGCTCCAGGCTCCTGGTGGGCCCTGAAGCACTGTCAGTATGCCTGGTCATGGTTGTGGAGGTTCCAGTCCCTGGCTCAATGCCTTGGGCTCCTGATTGGGCCCTGAGGCACTGGTAATATGCCTGGTCATGGACAGGGGGGAGGGTCCAGTCACCGGCTCCATACCTTGGGTCTCCTGGCAGGCCCCAAGGTTCTGGTGGTGTGCCTGAGCCAGAACTAATTTTTTGTCCTTTGCTTACTTCTAAAATGGGGGAATTTCCTGTGGGAACCAGTACTTGAGCCGTGTGGTTGAGCTAAATTGCTGCTTTGCTGCTGTTTCCCTAGGGAAGGCTTTTTGTGCAGCTTAGGGTTTAATGGTTGACCTTATAGGTACTTCTGGCTCT
>NW_007729934.1:48921-52203 GCF_000696425.1 Galeopterus variegatus | reverse complement strand
CCAGTCTCCTCTGAGTGGTCTTGCACTGATCTGCAGGTGGATCAGTTGTCCTTGCTGTGTCTCAGTGTTCTCCCCCCACCATCTCTCCCACTGCCAGTGCCCCAAACACTTCCCATGGGATGGGCCCTCCACCGGTCCCTTGCAATGACTCACCGGCCTCTGAATGGCTCCTTGTTTTTCAACTGTTCTGGCTCCTCACTATTGTGTGGGTCCACAGGAACCCTATTAGTGGTCTTGCTGTCTTGGGGGCCACCAAGGCTCCCTTCTCCCCTGCCACCTCCAAGCAACTCCAACCGAAGAGCACAGCTGCAGCTTCTGCCAGCTACTGCTCCATGCACTCAGCAGCTCCAGTCTTAAAACGACTTCAGCCAAAACACTCCAAGCAATTTTTTCTTTTTCTCATTGTGGCTTCTCCCCTGAACTTCTTCTCCTTCATGAACTCCGTAGGTCTCTTCTTCTCTTCCCCTGAGCTCTAGCAGCCCCAGTTTGGCTGTTGTTGCTTTTTTATAGTTGTAAATTGGTTGATTTGTGGGAGAGAGTGACACTGGGGACTGTCTATTTGCCATCTTGACTGGAAAACTATAAGGTTTTATTTTAGATTATGTGTGTAGGTACATTATATTCTCTGTAGATAGCATTTCAAGATAATAAAATATTGGCTTTTGTGTCTGTTAGGGTTGAAAATCAACTAGGTTAAATTGGTGTAGAGCAACCTGGCTTAATTCTCTATGTTTAGCATGCACTTATTTCCCAGCTGACCTTAGGAACTGAGATCAGAGTTCTCATTCTTCTGATCACTGGATTTGCTTTAGATACAGCTTGAGTGCTTCAGAATCTGTATTGCATAAAAGTTTACATCCCTAGACTTTGTACTTCCCACCTTCTCAAACTGTAATCAATAAATATTTTTTCTTTACAAGTTACCCAGTTACAGGTATTTCTGTTGTAAGCCTCAGAAACAGACTAACACAGAAAATTGGTACCAGAGAAGTGGGGTGTTACTTTAACAAATACTTGAAAATGTGGGAGTGGCTTTGGAACTCTGGATGTTGGGTAAAGTTTGGAGAGTTTGGAGGACTCTGAAGAAGACAAGAAGATGAGGGAAAGTTTGGAATTTCTTAGAAACTGGTTAAGTGGTGGTGACCAGAGTGCTAATAGAAATATGGACAGTAAAGACCATTCTAAGAAGATCTCAGATGTAGATGAAAAAGGGCTTATTAGAAACTGGGGCAGAGATCACTCTTGCTATGAACTGGCAAGGAACTTGACTGCATCTGTTCATGCCCAAAAGTTTTAATTGAATGTGAAACAAAGGTGGTGAACCAGGGTTTTTGTCAAAAGAAATTTCTAAGCAGCAAAGCATTCAGGAAGCTGCATGGATATTTGTAACAGCCTACTTTGAATTATGGCAGAAAAGATGACTTGCCCTCTCTATCCACTGAAGCTGGGATACGCTCTGCTCTCTTGTGTGTGCACATCAGACCTTGGGACTCTTCAGCTTTTGGGTTCCAGGATTTAAACTAAGGGAACCATTGATTTCTCTGGTCCTGAGGTCTTCAGACTTGGACTGAGCCACACTACTGGCTTCCAGTTCGCAGATGGCCAATTCTCCTAACAAATCCCCTCTCATATATTTATATACATATCCTACTGTTTCTGCCTCTCTAGAGAACCCTGGCTAATACACATCCATTATCATGTACTGCTATTGTTATTTCTAACCTTACCCAAGGTGTCAATATTTTCTTCTCAGTGACTAAAAAACTTAGGATGCTTTTCACGTTTCCCCTTGAACTTCTACCTCCTCCCATATTGTGTGTTGTTAGTAATGATATCCTAATACATAAGAAAATAAAAAAGCCACTGACAGTGGAAGGATGGATAAAGTACAACTTTGGTTCAGGCAAGCTTTGCAAATTAGAACTGAGCAATGGCTCCAGTTTGTTTAGATTATAATCTGCTCTTTGCAGTCACTGTGTCCTTGAATGAAAGGAACATGATGGGATTCCTACTTTTCCTACTTTTCCAGGAGCTATCAATCCACTTTGAGTTCAGCGCACAGAGTATGTTTAGTCCAAAATTGTGCTTTGTAATCTACCTACATGATTTCACAATTAGTGGAAAATCTCTCTAGAATTTGCCTCGTGGTTTTCTATTAATTGAGGTTACAGGACTGATAACAACTTTGACATATCTGTGTTCAGCTACAGAGGTGTTTTCATAGAGGGTTGGGATAAACTATATTGCATATTACTTGTTAGTACTTGGTGTGACTTGGAAATCACTTCTGCTACTAAGTGAACCAAAATTAGTTTTGTTTTCCAAATTCTGTAGAGTTGTAGATGTGATTTATTCATTTATAAATTGTTCTTCTTTTAGTGAGCCTCTGTGTATGTTACCTCATCTTTATTCTAACTTCAACCAATTCTAGTCCAGCTCTAATCCTCTGAGGAGTGTTTTCATACAGGGGCAGACACATATTTCTAAACACTAATTTCATTTCACCCTACTTTTCATATAATAAATATGAAGTTAACTGTGTGTCAATACTAACACTTTTATCCTTGTCTTAATATCTTCCAAATTATCCACCACCCCCCATCATATGTGTCTTTCACTCATTTCAAATTTTGAAAAGATGAACTGCTATGGGTTAATGTGTTCCCCTAAAATTCATGTATTGAAAACTTGATCCCCACTGTAACACTGTAAAGAGGTTGGGAATTCCAATTATGGTTACGTGAAAGGTGGGGCCTTTGAGGGGTGATTGGATTGCAAGGACTATGCTCTCGTGAATGGATTAATGGTGTGGACTGGTGCCTTTATAGGGGAGCACATGCTTACTATTCTCATCATGTGATTGCTTGTGTCATCACAGGACTCTGGACAGAGTCCCCACTAAAAACAAGGCTCTCACCAGATGTTCCTCCCAGACCATGGACTTCTCAGCCTCCAAGACTGTTAAGAAATAAATTTTGTCTCTTTACTCAGTTCCAGGTATTCTTTTATAAACAATAGGAAACACACTAATATATAAACTAACTTGATTTTCTTCCTGCCTACATCAGATACTGAGTGTTCATTCTGATTTTCTTGTCTTTCGTATTTTTAATCAAGGTTAAAATGTCTTAGGATAGATTATACTAACCTTTATCAAGTAAATTCTAGCTACATCCTTGCTTAAAATGTAAAATTTATATTATTTTTCTTAAATAGCTATTTGGTGTCAGTTAAGTTATAAAATTATGTCATGTCCTTATATTAAAAAGAATATTTGCCATT
>NW_007729934.1:45327-48793 GCF_000696425.1 Galeopterus variegatus | reverse complement strand
TGGTGTCAGTTAAGTTATAAAATTATGTCATGTCCTTATATTAAAAAGAATATTTGCCATTATTAAATGACTTTGAGTAACTGATTACTTCATTAGTGTCACAGTGGGACTGCTTCGATATTCTTATGTCGTCACACATGGAGTCCAAAAGTTATAAGGATTAAAGAAGTATTTTAGTCATACTAGAAAAAAAAAAAGTGAAATTGCTAATGTTAAAAATCTTGAAGGTGTCAGATGGATTTAAATTAATTTACTGTGTTTCTCTTTCTTTGGTTTCTAAGGTATTCTTTCTCATAAAGTAATGTATAACCTCATGAAATTCCAGACATACTATAGGATTCAATGTGTTTATTTTTCTCAACTCAAAACATTTTTGTCACATGCTAAACTTTGTATTTTATTTGTATTTAATTTCTAGATTTTAAAAAATTCAGGTCTTACAACATATTTTAAATGTTTATTTCATATTATTTTTATTTCCTATGTAACTATCATTTTAAAATTAAAGGTTTAAGAATTAGCAAATAGTCTATACAGTTTTTCCATCCTATGTACCATGATAAAAATATAAATATAAGAAATTAATATATCAGTGATTATATTTGTTGAGGAATACTAAAATTTTAGTTAAACCGAATCTAATACTGAGGGAAAGCAAACTTTCACATGTAGCCTCATTCTTTGTTACACAGTCATTTCAAGATGCTTTTTAATGGCCATGCAATTTCAATTCCTCTTCTTCTCTGTTGTATCTTAATTTAGTTCCATGGCTTTTATTTAATCCTCTGAAAGAGTAAAAAGGAAGATTTTTGGAATATTTAGTGCTTGATGACTAGTGACCAATCGAAGGAAAAGTAAGTAGGCTCTCCAAAATACAGCACCTGAAAAGTAAGTAGGCTCTCCAAAATACAGCATCTGAAATCTTGCCACTAACCTACTGTTGTGTGGGTTGCTGTGATGTTGGTAGAAGACAAAACTAGGAAGAGCCTGTAGGGCTCAGAGAAATATTAGAATTTACATGAATTCAGATAAGTTTCAGAGAATCAACTTTGGACATGGGCATTATCTGAATCCCACAGTAAAGGAGATGTGTCTCTCAATCTTGCTCTAGTTCATTAGGATCCAAAGGGCCCAGACATCTAAAACGTGTGTGGGGTGCAGAGGACGAGGAAGAGTTACTAGCAGAGGTAATTTTTTGTCACTTTATTATTAATGCATTTTTCCCATGTAGTTTCAGGATTAACTCCCAAATCCTTGAATTACATAAGTATCTTCTAGGTTCATTCATTCCATCTAGAAGAGTCACCCATGCAAATGGTGGTGGGGGGAAGGGCATGATGTCTGAAATGGGCCTGCTCTTCTCTGACAGGTGCAAGTGATTCCTGTCAATCAGAAGCTGGCAGTGATGGAGTGTAACTGACAGTTTAATCCCTGTTGGAATAAGGAGGCCAGCTTCTTAATCTGCACGTTTGACACTAGCTCATATATTTCCTATTTAACTACTCAGTTTTATAATGTTAGACCCACAGAATCATTCTCACCTTTAGTTTTGGTTTATAAGAAGGCTGAGACTAACTTATGACTAAGTCACTCTTTCAGGTGTATTTATTGGTTATATTGCATAAACTAAGTAATTTCACATGTTATTGCCTGTGCATGCATATGTCACTAGCAAATAATATTCAGGAAGTTAACCCACTATGCCACAACAGACCAGCAGACATGCAGAGATGGGCAAGTGCCTGGAAGAAAGGGCTTTCTACAGTCTGAGTAGGTAATATCTCTGAAAAATCAAAGAGTAGATTTCAAACACAGAAATTATCTCCCAGAGTCTGTTAAGTGTACTCGTAGTATANGCTACATAAGCCATATTAAATACTTTTAATAATCATTTTATATGAAATAAACATTTGGGATATTAAGGTATTGCTGCCTTTGACCATATGCACTGCTTCTTTTCCTGCCAAAGTAATTGTAGTCGTGTAACTTCAACCTCTCTTTGGGTGAGATATTTATCTTTCCTTGCTTTAATCTGTCCTAATTACTTTGGTTTCTTTTCCATCATCACTCAGAAAGAACCTAATTGCTTTCTTTGAGATGCCAGCCCTACTTGAAATTACCAATATGCTTTGTCACTGAGGGAGAAGCTGAGCATCTGTTACCAAATTGTCAACTCTTCTTCTCATGAAAAAGCAGCTGCAGCTGTTTTTAGTAAGATTTTCTCATTTCATGTTCAGGATTATGAAGAGGTTGATGTCGTTTTTTCTATGAGAGAATCTACTGAAGAAAAGCCGGGTTTTTAAGACGCTTTTCCAGCATTCAAACCCTGTTGCACACTGTTTCCTGTCATGGAATCACTAAGAGGATTTCATTCTAGCCTTCCATGAAGCGGTATGCAACTTGGACTGACAATTTCTCAATTAATTGTACCATCTTATTTATGTTACACTGTGTCTTTTCTAGCTGAAGCTATCAGCCTAGATGCAGAAGACATTCTATTCTAGCACTTTCATCTCAATCGTGATTGAGAACTAAAAGCTGAAACAGCAGGAAGAGTTTGTTCCTCTGTTTTCTATGCACAGTCGTCCCTCAGAATCCTCAGGGAACTGATTCCAGGACCTCGGAAGATACCAAAATCTGTGGACTCACTTTAAATCATCTCTAGATTATTTATAATACCTGATATAATGTAAATGCTATGTAAATAGTTATCATACTGATTGGTTTTTTATTGGTATTATTTTTTATAGTATTATTACTATTATTCGTTTTATTTTTGATCTGTAGTTGGTTGAATCTGCAGATGTGGAACCTGCAGATATGAAGGGCAGACTGTATATAAAAGTTCTTCACAAAGAGGCACAAACCTAGATAATGAACTTTGATTGTATCAAAAAAGGATAAACTGGTTTTGTGAAGGAAGATTCATTACTACAAAAATGTCCTTAATCATCACCTTACAGGTATTCTTTTATAATCCCTTATTAATATAACAACTGTATAACAAAACCAACCAACCAAACACACACAAAGGCAGAGGTGACTCATTTTCACACCAAATGGCTGATCCATACAAGCAGCAGTGGTGGCATATTCTATTAGGAGACCCTGGAGACCTCTGTCTTTACCTGCATTGCCAGTAACATTGATCTTAAGTTAGACACTAAATCCCTTTTACCTATTTTTCCATGATTAAAGTAAAGACTACTACTTGCAATTGTTTGAGGCAGATACAAAGATTTAAAATATATTGGCCTCCTTTGACTTCCCTGGGATTAACTGAGGACACAAATACTACCCTTGTCACAGAAACTAGGCTATCATGATTGTACGTGTCCACAACCAGGGCTGGAGATGTTCCTCCTTGACTCACCCGACATGGGACAACAGAAGTTCCAAGACAGAATCAGAAGATGAGAGCGATGCTCTTAAGCCCCTTATTGACAAATAAGAATATTTTTTTTTT
>NW_007729934.1:38437-44660 GCF_000696425.1 Galeopterus variegatus | reverse complement strand
TTTTTTTTTTACTTTTTCTGTGTAAAAACTTACTTCCACCCGATGATGTTTTTATATCTTTACCACTGAGAGTAAGTCCTAGGACCCTACCACTGATGACCCATTTTATCAATTGAACTGATAAAATTAGGATCGTCATGCATTAGTGTAAACTCTCAACCTTCTGTCACCAAACGTTTATTAACCATTAACTCTTCTTTCTTAGTCCACTAACTCACCTCTTTCTTTTCTTCGTATATGAAACCTTTCTGAAAGCAGAGTGTGCATTTGTTGTCTCTGAATTTAGTCCTAAATACAGTGAAATCTAACTTCTACTGAATCTGCGTAGCATGGAGGTCACCTGTGGCCTCCCTAATTCTAAATCACTATAATTTTATTTATTAAACCTTTCCATGGTATTTACTATGTACAAGTTAGAGTTTTAAGAGCTCCACAAATGTTACTTAGCAAGATAATATTGACAGAAAATCGGATTTGTGGAAAAATGTTATTCGCAACCACTTTTACCGGCTTCCGTAATTCATTGCGGCATTTGGCGTTGTTGTTCTACTCCTTGAAAATTCTCTCTTGCATATCCCAATGAAACCCTCTCTAGGATTTCCTCAACTCAGCCTCCATCGTCCTTCTTAGTACCTTTCTTGGGATCCTTCTCAAATTTTGGTATGTTATTCCTCTTCTCTTTTTCCTTTACATACTTCAGCTTGGGTGGCCCAAACACACTGAGGGCTGCAATGCATCTCAACTCTAGTTTTTATTTCCTTGGCTTCTATTTCATATTTTTCTTTTTTTTATTGAATATCTCCATTTGTCCACAGTCCTCAAAAGCTAAGAGTATTTACCTCAAAACTTATCTCCCTCAAACTTCCTTGTTTGCAGTAAATACATTACCACTAATCTCCTTACAAAACCCAGAGTAGGAACCTCCTGAATTAGTCCACAGGCATTTTAATTCTACATTTTTAATATCCCTAAAACTTGGACTAAAATTTGGGGCAGCATATACTCTATAACTGTTTGCTTATTTGTCCCAGTTACTATGAGAAAAATAAATTAATTAAAGACGGATCACATTAACCTAGTATTTTTTTCTGAACTTGAATGTTTTTGAAAAGATATTTTTGATGTTCCAAAACTACACATTCTTCTTTCTATGTAGTATAGATTTAGATTTAGAACCTATTTAGTAAATAGTATTGTTTCACCATTATATACTTAAAGGCTTAAAACCACAGAAACAACTAAGAAAACTAAAGCTCAACCTACAAGGAGAAATCTATTTATGTTGTACAATGGTCATTTTAATTATATCTCCATTTGGTTAAATATTCAATCTAAATGTAAAGGATTTCCATTACAACATTTTGTGTATGCAACCTTCCATAATATAGAACTTTAAAAAATTGCTAATAAATTTGAAACAATATTAAACTTAATAATTTAGAATATTGAAAATGCTTTTAGGGTAGTCATTCATAATTCATTATACAAGTTTTCTGAGAGAAACATAAATCAGATGTACATCATTACCAGGTTCTTATTGATTTAAAACAAGAGCAATAAGTATTTTACCCAGAAGTCAGTTTTCTCAATCAGTTGAATTAGATACAAAAATTTTCTTACAAAAGAATGTGCTTGTTGTCAAAATAATTTTACAAAAACAGACAGGAAGCCCTTGGAATATCTCCTCAATGAATATTTTGGATTCTTTGAATGACTAAAAATATATAAAGCCAGATTTTATGAAATATGACCAAAATTATGAAAATGTAGTAAACTGGAGTAGTCATCTTTTTTAAAAAAACACACATTTACTTTATTATTATAAACACCGTATTTTATCATAGTAAAAATGTCAAATGTCATCAAAGAGCATAAGAAAAATATTAAAAGGACCCTCCCTACATCTATCCTTACCATTAGTTCCTAGAGGTAATCAGTTTCTGGCTTTAAAAATTATCTTTAAATTTGGAGTTATTAACTTTACTAAGTTATTTTTATTACTTGAAAACATTTAGGATCATATTAGACTCCCTGTTCTATAATATGCATGTATTATAAAGAGCTCATTTAAACTGTATGTAAAATGCCTTCATTCTTTTTTTACGATTATGTATTACTTCATCTTATGGGTGTCCCATAATTTATTTAGCAGTTTTGCATCAATGTATATTTATTTTATTTCAGTTATATTTTCATTCAGTTACCATAAATCTTAAAAATAATTGGCATATGTATATCTTTCTATCATTTATTATATACCTTTAATATGTATCCTGAGCAAGTGTAACTTCTTGTTCTATTTCACACTGCTTGTCCTGTGTTAATCCCATACCCACCACATCTCAAGTTAACTTTTTTCCTCTGCTATGTATATAAGAGTAGCTTCAGATTCTAAAAACATGTTCAATTTAACTTACTCATGAAGTTGTCCCCACCTGTCTGCTACATACCGTTGGATGATTATTTTATCCATCCAAAGTATTTCTAGGCTACTAAATTAGTTATGAGTGCCTCATAACTGAAATTCATGACTGCAACAAAGAATTTCCTATAAGGAGTAGTTGTCTTATTTATTACTTGTTCTATGTGTCAACTGTTTTCATTATTATTATTCTGGGAAATAAACTATAGTAGATATTTATTCCCAGACTCACATGTAAATAATTAGGTGTCAATTCAAGTCTGAGTAAATAAAAAAATCAAACATCTGTTTTCTTTTAATATAAACTGGATTTATTCCAAATATCTAATTTAATGGAAATCACCTGACAGAACACATTAAGGATCTTTATTAAAATTACAGCTATGTTTTATGGCACAATTACATATAGTTCAATTATGGGTGGTGCATCTTTTTTGCGATGCTGTTTTAAAGCTAGAGCCTTATGCTTTTGAATAACAACATAGTGAGAAAGTCCATAAAAGGGTATTTGGCAGTGCCCTCTCCATCTGTTTCCTTTCTGACCAGACTTGGTTCTTTAAGACTGCATGAATGATGCCTAGAAATTTTCAAAGCAATTAAGTTTATAGTCATATGCCAACCAAAAAGGTGGTGAAAAAACAAATTTTAAGGTCATGTTAACCCCCCTTCTTTCTCATATCAACTAAGGAACAATATGGATTTTCTTTTTCTATCCATTTTTTAATTTTCTCTTCATTTTATGTTTATTTTGCTTCTTTTAAACAGCTGCTGAATTTTGATGAGGATGCAGTGTCCAATCCAATCTGTTCAGCCTTCAGGTAATTACTTTGTGTACTTAAACTCCCATTCTGTTGAAATACGATAAATAAATTGCCAGGATGCACAGTGGCCATTTGAGCAGCAACCAGAGGTAATTGTCAGTCTTAACCTTTGCCAATCTAATTGATGCTGTTTGATAATGTACTTGTCAAGGACATTTCTCCAATGCCATTCTTGTCTGGTTAGGTATTATGTTTTTACTGCCGTAAGCTCTGACATTACTATACCCTCTTTTTATAGTCAATTCTGAATTACACAGAATCCCAATAGGAGAGCTCTGAATAGCAAATAAGATTAGATAGATAATAAAACATTTTAGATCAGATAGAAATTACTGAAATAGCCAAATAGTGATTTCAAAGACCAATTCAGTATTAGTATGCTGCCAGAAAATAATTAAAAGTAAATTACATATTAAGAAAATGGGTGTTCAGATTGAAAGAATGAGATTACAGAAATATTTATATTGATTAACCTACAAAATCAGTAGGCATACAAAGAGCCTCACACATACACATGTTTTTCTTTTTAGTTTTTTCACCCCTGTTAGCTAGTGCAATGTAGAAAATAAATTGTTTCTGGATGCTTTTCCATAAAATAAAATATAAAGATGATCCAGACAACTTTCTCAAACAAAAATTAAACCTGGCTGTTGGTTCTACTAATGCTGCCTTCATTTTGTGATGTGTAACTCTAAAACCAGGCAAGTAATTGACCCTGTGTTGTAATGAATCAGTTTCTTTCATCCACAAAAAGAGCTTCAACACTACACTCTACCAGGATGTTAAAAGTGTCTGACTGACACTTAAAAACCAGGCAAGTAATTGACCCTGTGTTGTAATGAATCAGTTTCTTTCGTCCACAAAAAGAGCTTCAACACTACACTCTACCAGGATGTTAAAAGTGTCTGACTGACACTTACTCTGGTCACCCAGTAAAACTGGATTTATGATAAAGCCTAGCACATTTATATAGTTGTATACAAAGTACATTTACATCTATTATCTTATTTAATCAATGATCAATAATCAATATGTTTAAAATTATGATATTGAGACTGTAAGACAGATGTGCCTGGTGTCACACTAGCACATCCTAGAATCAGACTTGAACTTAGGGTTTCTCTCTCCACAGATGATAACCTTGCCCCTGTTCTGCAGAAGATACACAGATTCTTAGCTAACACTGTACAATACCCTCCTTTCAATAATTGACAAATTATACTTAAATGACCTGCTATTGGCACAATTGTTCTTAGTATAAATATACTATCTGGATTTCCCTTTTCTTCTACCCCTCTGAAAGCCGTGCTTTCACTCTATCACTCGAGAATATATAAATAAATTAGCTATTCACCAAAGTCCGACACTTAGAAGTAAACTAGAGGTGATTTTCTACTTATATATCATCCAGAACCACACCTCTGAGAATATTTTTAAATATTTTTATGGTACTCTGTCTTTGTAGAGAGTCAAGTAAAATTAAAAATTAAAAAACTGTAAGTCTTGATTCAATTTTCATAATAGTGCCCTTGAGAAATTTATCCTAGTTCCTTCATGTACTAAAAACGCAGAGGAAAGTGTACTATTTCAGTTAAGTTCTCCCTATTGGATTCCATTTTTTGACTCCTATTTTATCAGTAGCAATATCATCCTCCCATTTTACTAAACTCAAAATCTTAATTATCTTTAATCTTTAATATCTCACACTCCAACACAACTTAATAAGATAGCATGACTCCCCATACCTACCCAAGAAAATTCAAACACTTTGTCTCTTACTACCTGTGTGACCTTGGGCAAGTCAAACTCTGGTCGTTAGTTTCGTCATTATAAAATAGGGATAATAAAATTACCCATCTCATATGGCCATTGTAAATATAATATGTGTTATTCTTTCTTGTATGTACAGCCTTACAGTGTTCGGTGTAGAATAATGTTGGGAAAATGTAGAAAAATGGTCAGGGCCCCTCAGATATTCAGAATCTTGCCAAGTGTCTGGTGTAAATATGCACGTGAGCCCAGGTGTTCCTTGTGATTGTCTGATGTAATTATGAGTGTGCACCCAGGTGTTTTGGGTTATGGACTTAAATATAAAGGACTAATGGCTCTGATACCTGGCACTTCTTGGGACATTCCGGGAAGCCACTAGGTCGCTGCTTCCAGCTCTGAATAAAGCCTATTAATCTTTTCACCCTCAGCTCCCAGGACCTTTTGCTATTACCTAACTCGTAGACCTGCGTGTGGCAGGTTTGTGACCCAGTCTGGACAATGCCCTCGAGGGGTCTGTGAGCCTAGCCCTAGCTTAACATTTAAACATAAGATTTAGAAAAGATTTTTAGCTAAGTGCACAAAATGCTGTGAAAACCTCATTCTTAAATTCTGCTTATTTTCAACCTTTGTATTCACTGTTTTCCAACTACCAAAGTGATCTTGTCAGTATTTGCTAAATGTCATCAAAAATCTGTTGCCATATCTTTTCCTAAAACTATGTTCTTTATTTATGATGTTCTCTTCTATACTTCCAAATAATTAACACTTTGGGTACTAGTAACAAGACCCTTCACAATACAGTTCAAATTTTCTACCTGTTCAAAAGTATTTTTAGGCCATTCATTGCAGAGAAATCTCTCCAAACTCTGGATTCATAGGACTTATTACACAACTTACAAGAATTTTGTGAAAATAAAATAATATGAAGAGCTTAACTTTAGCCTGGTAAGTAGTAAGTATTCAATACATGTCAAATATCATATATAAATATATATAGTATTATCATTTTAAGTATATACTCTATCACCTTGCCTACAATGTATTGTATTTTGACAAATTCTATTTTTCTGTTTCCTTTTAAAATATATATGAAGATATACCTTTATATCCATGTTCATCTTGTCCCAATTCAACTGTAGATTGTTTTGGTTAGATAAATATCGTCTTCATAATTTAACAAATGTGTGCCAAATTATAATAAAATATCATA
>NW_007729934.1:37144-37690 GCF_000696425.1 Galeopterus variegatus | reverse complement strand
TTAGATAAATATCGTCTTCATAATTTAACAAATGTGTGCCAAATTATAATAAAATATCATAATGGTATCTTTCTCCTCAGAATGCACTTTAAAATACAGTATGTATTTTACTTCTAAATATAATAACATGGAGTTTCAAATAGAATGTTAAAACCACATAATTTTGTAAGAGAAGCTTTGCCAGAGCAAATGAACAGCCTTTGAGACAAAAGCAGAAGAATTATCATTCAAAGCGTATCAGCCATGTGTTCATTATTCCCTGTCAATGACTTGCAACAACAGTGTGATTAGAGTTACAGTTGCTGGAATGTGACCAGGCTTATTCTGGTGGCACGGGAACCATGAATTCTTGAGTAATGGTACGCTTCGCCTCAGTCCTATTTTCAATCAGATCAATTGGATGAAAGAGAACATCAAGAATGAGTTTTAAATCATCAGTAAAAAATCTAGAGAGGGAAAATATTAAATGAGCCCATGACTATCTGAATTTGTGAGGGGGGGATGCATTGTGCACGTGTGTGTGTGTGTGTGTGTGTGTGTGTGTGT
>NW_007729934.1:26902-36197 GCF_000696425.1 Galeopterus variegatus | reverse complement strand
GTGTGTGTGTGTGTGTGTGTGTGTGTGTGTGTTTCTCCAACTCCTAGAGCTGAATAAATATATAGACGTTTCCTCACATAGCCACTTTTAAATACCAAACACACGTGAATCTCAAAATTGGTATGGGTAAAATTTATCTTTTCTTATCCTTGATGTTTAGAAAGACTTTCTTCATGGAAGAATCTGTAGAAGAGAAACTATATTTTCGAGGCTTTTGCTCTCTCATCAATTCTGGCCAATGGCAGTGAACCTAGTTCTCATTAGTATATGTGGCCACATGCTGGCCACATCACTCCCTTTACTCAACAGATTTCATTATAAAAACCATTAAGAAAGCAGGACTATATTGAAACCAACCAATACATCCACGCATAGCATATTTTACTACTGTTTTTAATGCATAAGGATGGCATTCATTAATCTTTAATATTTGAACTCCCTCACGGAATAAAAAAACTTAATCAACATTGATTTGTGATGATAGTTTCATGTCATTTTCTCTCCTCAAATTACAGGTAAATTCCCAGCCCCTCCATTTTCCGTACTACCTCTTTCCGCCTGTAAGCAGAAGACATATATTCTTAAGTATTAACTAATAATTGCAATAATGTGTGCTTGTTTTTTAGCCTCTCTATGGTTTATTCACCACATAAAATAATTTACGTTACATGTGAACTATAAATGCATTTGTAAACTTTGATACACGTTTCATATTTTTCAGAATCAGTGGTGATATAACAGGAAACTATTAACAATAAAGGACACTGTAAAAATGTCAGACATGTACATTGAATACATTTATTAATGCAGAGTAAATATTGTTAAAATCCTATATCAAAGTTAGAGATAATAGAAGAGAAAGGGACAGATGAAGGTACACATGAATAAAATTAAAAATAAGGCAAGCACAATTACTTCTCGGTTATTCAAAGTGATGAAAAAAGACAGAGGCATAAATAAACTTTATAAGTAAATAATAATAAAACAAAAACTTCCTTAATCATTTTCATTTAAATTCAAAGTACATACAAGAATATTTTTTACATAAATACATTCATAGTTATACTTTACCAGCCACGTTAAATTAATATGTGAATGACTTATGGTAAAACAATTATTTTGATTGTTAGGAGAAAATTGAATATAAAATATGCTGTGTATTAAACTGTCTACAGATGACTCAGCTTTGAATATACTGTCAAAAAATCAGGAAAAGGCAAAATTTTACATGGGGCAACAATAAGGTATTTTACATATATGAAATTAGAGGCATCTTCTAAGTATTTAATTTTGGGAAATGAAAAGGATGAGGACAATCATCTCTAGAGGTAATATTTTCCAATAAATTATATATTCACATCTATCTGGGTAAACCTAAATACCCCTGTCAGTGGCCAGAGTGTGCTCTTTATTAAGTGTGAGTCAGCATGAAGCCTGGAAAAAGGAGCCCTAAATTTACTACCATGTTTCTGACATTGCCCAAAAGCAAATTTGTTATTCTTAGTGGCTATACTCTAGAGTACAACTGGCCATTATAAGATGATGACAGCAGTAGATTTTGTGATAAACTGTTAAACCCTACTTTCTCTGAATGTATCACCAAAGAACCAACTTAAAATCAAGTTTTCTTCTACTTAGGAAAGAGTGGCTTCTCTGTATTAGGAGATTGCCAAAATAAAAATAAAAATAAGAAATCTATCTTGAGCACAGAATGTGCTGTTAAAAGAAGGTATAAGTATTATTGTGTTTTACTTGAATTAGTTGTTTATGGGGCTATCTTCCTGCTGAACTCTACATGCTTGAAGGAAAGACTATTTCAGTGCTCTGTCTGTATCCACTCAACCTGGTATAGGGACCCTTGTACCTAAGGATCACTTAATAAGTGTTTGTTGAGTAAACCCCTTTATCTGTTTCCACTGCAGAATTGATGCCTTTTGGTTTTTTGCATATGCTATAGCATTCTCCTCAGTAAAAATCAAGTTCAAATTGGGATTTCTTATAGATTCAGAACTGCCCGTATATATCTAAAGCCTAGGATCTGTATACGATGTTATTTATATCACCTTGTACTTTGTCTTATTCTCTTTTTTAAAAAAATTAAGAGTATATTCAATCACAATCTACTCCAGAGAAAATGCTTAGCCCAACAGTTATTTAATGTTGAAGCCTGTATATTCTTAAAACTGAAACTTGGCATAGGTACAGGCTGAGCAGATGTTTATTAGAGTTCCAGAATAGGATAGACACTTAAAGATATTGAGTGATTCAGTGCACTGGTTCCACAAGCTGCTGTCAGAAAGCTAAAAGGCTCTATGGTCTTTCTGTGTATTGCTGTTTCCAGCAATAAAATTTGCATTTTAATCTGTAGGGATGTTCATATCTTTCTGCCAGCTAGTATCAGCATCCTGTCCAGAATCATCAAACTAGAAGCCTGATGGCCTTGACAGATATTTTCATTTCACTTAGCAAATAGTTCTTCCATCACCGAAAAGTTAACGCCTCTATAACCAGAACTTATATTACTTTGGAGGGGTCTAAAACTTCATTTAAACAAACAAAAGTGATTTCATAAGGAATTATATTGCCATGACAAATCAACGGTTTGAATAAGGGAATAGTCATAGGAGTCTCCATAGCATCTGGAGTGCTTAGAATTCAAAGTGCTCAAAGGGGAAAACATTGCCCTTAGTTATGCTTGCTCACTTTAGTGGAAATTACACATGCATATCAGAGTAGAAGCAGTTCTTGCTTAACTTACTGAAAATTCTAATTAGATAGATCCACACAGTGCTCATCCAATTACACCTATGGACTTGCTGAAACCATTTATGTAACCAGGAATATAAATTCAACATGGGGTGGCCCAAAATATATCACAGTATTGAAATTAGAAGAAAAAACAGCTATTAAATAACTAATATTTTCCATTTCTAAAGGACTATTTAGAAAGACATAAAAAGGAGAACCAAATACATTCTCTGCTTCACTTTCTCAAAAAAAAAAAAGAAAAAGTAAATGTTTTCCCAGCAGAATCCTCAAAGATGCTTGGCAAAATATTTCCAAGGGAGCTATTCTAAATTCCATAAAAGTGTTGAAGTTGCCCTTTTACCTGCTCGTATTTAGAAAAAAAATAAATAAAATAACAAATTGCACAAAATGTAAACTTCAAACTTTATAATGTGTTGTTCAAAATATTTCCAAGGGAGCTATTCTAAATTCCATAAAAGTGTTGAAGTTGCCCTTTTACCTTCTCGTATTTAGAAAAAAAATAAATAAAATAACAAATTGCACAAAATGTAAACTTCAAACTTTATAATGTGTTGTTGTATTTTATATTTGAGTAGAATATTATGCCTTTAGCTTCCACACCACAGTCATTCTTGTTTCATTTGCTGTGTTTATGAAATTTTCCACTTATTTCTTACTTTCCCTTCTTTCATTTCATAATAGGTACATGTTTACAGCACTAGACTATGCCGGAGGTAGTATAGCACATTATTTCAGAGCCCTACTCTGGAGTCAGGTCCAACTGGTTATTAATATTGGCTATGCCTGTTCTGATCTCTGTAATAGTGATCCAGAAAGTTAGTACTCATGGACTGGTATCAGTTGGCAAGCAAAACAAAATCAGTATTCGCTATCCCAGATTTGGCTGCCTTTCTCCTGCCTTGCAGCTCCAAACCATTCAAAGAAAGCAACACCCTTATGGTATATTTACCACCATTACTTTTTGCTGCTTACCTTAATAGCACCTAGCCAGGCTGGTGTAAAGGAAGCACAGGGCATGATTTGCTCTGCTATGATTTAAATGCTCCATTTTCTGTACTGTCATTTTTGTGTACTTTATTTTATCAAAATATTGATCAGACATCTATTTCTATGCTGTATGACTCTTGAAGCTGGAATTGTACATTTATTCATTTTTGTTTACCCCATAAAACTTAGAGACATAGAGGCAGGAATTGCTCACTGAATTTTCAACTAATTAAAGAAAACATAATTAATTACTTGAATTTTCTATGTAATTATTTACTTAAAACAAGAAATATTTATGCTATGCATTGCATATATTTTTCTTTATCAAATATTATGTTTTTAGACATTCACAAAGCTTGGGATCAAGACAGGAATAGCATTTTGATATGCTTTCTATAGAAAATATTATTTAAGCTGTATCATTTTCATTTGCAATTAATTGCTCTGAAGACAATACCCTGCATTCAAGGAATGTCTGGACTTGTTTCTATTAAGCAGTTCTTCAGCACTTTAAGATATTAGTATTATAAGTCATCTTTTGGGTATTTTTATACAGAATCTTCTACCTACAGGATTTGTGGTGGCTTCTATTTCTATACAGTATTGTCCACTGATTAATAATCAATTCTGAACCTTACTTGGATCTTATGTTTTATTATTAATGCTATCTCTCATGTTTTCCTATGACTCATGTTTTTTCAAAGCCTTGCTTAAAATATTCATCCTCATTAGTGAATATACTGTACAGATGTGACTTCTACCACCAATTTATGCCAGCAAGTCAGAGCCTGGCTGTCTTACTGACATATGGATTTCATTTGTTTTAATTTCTTCTATTTCTACATGTGTTCACACTGTATCTTTTCACAGAGGTGACCCTTGAATATGCCACTGTTACCAGGTCTCTACCTTTGCTGTCAATGGGCTTTTTAATTTGGGGGTTATTTATTTACACATGATCTTTTAAATGAGTACTGCTCCCTCAACAGCAAACTATCTTCTAGGACATACAGTTACAGTATTTTAAACAACATCCATGACAGAAATGCAGATACATGAATTTTGGTATTTGAAATGCACCATCCCCAAATAATGTGTTGGTCCTAAGTAAAACTAAAAGTTGCTATTTAATTTCAAATACATATCATATACAAAGTATGTACGTAATATTTCTTACCTTCTTAGTAGCACAGTTTCTACCATCCACACTCCCACACCAAAATGCTTCAAGTTTTTCCCCATGGAAGTCACTAAGAATTCCTAACCAATATCTCTTCAACCAAAATATCAGTCTTGCCTATATATGTCTGCCCTGCTCCTCCTTTTCTGTTCTAGCTCCATTTTTTATCTGCTTTGTTTATAAAACTTCTTGAAGATGCCTTTCTGGCCCTCACAAAAAGAATGGTTTGTCCACGGTAAGTAAGTAATTCCTTGATACCCCCATTGTTTTTTTCCTTAGGGTCCTAGAGAGTAACTGGTTCTATGAAGAACTGGAGAGAAAAAAATCCTTCCTAATTCTGTGTTAAGTCTTGTCATAGAGCCTGGATTCTCACCAAAATTTTCCATTAGCTCTTTTTGTTAACTCTTTATTTTTTATTTTTATTTTTTAAAATTTATTTATTTATTCTATTATGAATGTTCATGAGATACAATGCTGATTGTCACCCTTCGTGGCATGAGGTGAGGGCCAGATTTCCATTTTTTATCTGCTTTGTTTATAAAACTTCTTGAAAATGCCTTTCTGGCCCTCACAAAAAGAATGGTTTGTCCACGGTAAGTGAGTAATTCCTTGATACCCCCATTGTTTTTTTCCTTAGGGTGCTAGAGAGTAACTGGTTCTATGAAGAACTGGAGAGAAAAAAATCCTTCCTAATTCTGTGTTAAGTCTTGTCATAGAGCCTGGATTCTCACCAAAATTTTCCATTAGCTCTTTTTGTTAACTCTTTATTTTTATTTTTTAAAATTTATTTATTTATTCTATTATGAATGTTCATGAGATACAATGCTGATTGTCACCCTTCGTGGCATGAGGTGAGGGCCAGATTCATACTGGCAGCATACCCACCACCAGAAATTGCTTTTGTACCCCAAGTCCCCCACCCAATTATCCCCACCTCTAACCTCCTCGCCCGCCCCCTTCCCCCCATTCCACTTTGTAGTCCCTCTGCAAGACCAATGCTCTACTGTGGTCTTTCTTTCCTTACTTCTTTCTCTCTTAGCTCTCACACTATATATATATATACACACCACAGTTTCCTTATCCAATTATCCATCGATGAACATTTAGGTTGGTTTTATATCTTAGCTATGGTAAGCACAGTGGCAGTGAACATGGGAATGCAGGTATCCCTTTGGCATTATGATTTCCATTCCTCTGGGGATATACCCAGAAGTGGGATTGCTGGATAGTATGGAAGATCTATCTGTAGTTGCTTCCTCCATACTGTTTTCCATAGTGGTCGTACTACTTTACAGTCCCACCAGCAGTGCAGGAGTGTTCCCTTCTCTCCACATCCTCGTCAGGATTTGTTGTTCTCTGCCTTTTTGATTATAGCCAGTCTAACTGGTGTGAGGTGGTATCTTAATGTAGTTTTAATTTGCATTTCCTGATGACAAGTGATGAACATTTTTTCACGTACCTGTTGGCCATATGTAAATGTCTATTCATTTGAAAAATGTCTATTCAGCTTCTTTGCCCATTTTTTTAATTGGATTATTTGGTTTTTTACTGTATAATTGCTTGAGTTCTATGTATATTCTGGATATTAGTCCCTTGTCACATGCGTAGTTAGCAAAAATTTTTTTCCCACTCTGTAGTTTGTCATTTCACTCTCTTGATTGTTTCCTTTGCTGTGCAGAAGCTTTTGGGATTGAACCCTGGACCTTGGTGTATCAGCCCCACATTCTGACCAACTGAGCTAATCAGCCAGACCTCATTTGTTAACACTTTATAACCATGGGCTCAAATTAAAATCAAGTGATTCTGTGGGAAACAAGCCATTCCCTCTTCTCTGTCCTCCTCAAACCCACCAGTGCGTTTTTTGCTCCAGAAAAATTTCTCTTTGCTCCAAGAATTTCATAACTAAATAATCCATAGATATAAATAGGGGCATATGTCTGTGATTATGAGGGTGCACCTACCTTAGCAAAAATGATGCCATCCAGAACAGTGTACACTAGGCACGTGATGCCATTGAACTTGAGATATGCCTAGTCCAAGTTGAGATGTGCTATGGGAAATAAACTGTGTGTTCAGAAGTCCTAGACCAAAAAAAGAAGTGTGAAATCTCTAATATTTTATGTTAGTTAAACTTTAAAAGGAACATGTTTCGGATATATTGGGTTAAATAAAATATATTATTAATATTAACATCATTTGATTTATTATACCTTTTTTGATATGGCTACTAGAAAGTTTAAAATTATGTATGTCACTTACAGATGTGGCTCAAGTGTTGTTTCTGTCAGTGCTGATATGAGAATAATACTAAAGTAGAATTTATGGTAATATTGTCTTTTGTTAATAGTCCTTTAGTTTTCAATGATAGTGTTAATTTTCTAATAGTCCAATGTACAAAGGTGACTGAAAAGATTATAAATTCTCTATATGACATATCACATAATGGCACCTAATTACCACATGTTATTCATTTATAATTTGTTATAATATAAATAAGGATGTCACAGCTTAATTATTCAATAATTATCAAAATAAAATTATTCTCATTATATTTAATACAGTCAAATATTAGTGTTCTGTTCTTCTTCCAGCAAATCATTAAACTCCTAATTGTAATTTATTGGAAATCGAGATCAATTGTCGAAATGGTTGCTCTTGTTCAGGATGTAAAGTAATATATACTTTGCAGAAGAATTTTTTATTTTATTTTAAATTGAATTGTTCCTTCCAAATGTTGTATTTGGACATATTAAATTAGACCTGCTAAGTAGTACAAGAATTCTCCAGATAAAGCTATTTCTGATTTTTTCCTCTTAACTTGTGCCTTTGCTTTTCTGATCATTTATGATAAATGTCTGCACTGTTTTTGAGATTTTACCATAAATAATGCATTTACAGATTTTAGTCTGTACGATAGAAATAAAGGTGCAACATGACAAAATGTATATGACAGATATAAACATGATAAAATTATTACATATGTTAAAATTACACATTTTTTGTAAAACATAAATGGGTGGATTGAATATGATTTCTGAGGATGAATTAAATCTACTTGGAAGTGAACTGATGAGTGGCTAAGGCATCATTTGATTCAATTCTCTTTTTTAGAGCAGTAAGTTATAATTCTTGCAGAAATGCCTGTGATTGGTGAAACCTAACTTTACCTGCAAGAGAGTCATAGTAAGATAGCTTTCTGGCTTTAACTTTGGGAAGACGAAATACATAATATGGAAAATACCAATGAGAAGGGTAAGTAGTCACATATGACATATGGCCACAAATAAGGTAAATGGTCACTATAATTGGTATTTGCAAATGTTTATTTTTTTCAAAACTACTGTATTTATTGTTGCTCCTTAGGGTGCAGTTTATATTTATGGCTATAATGGGTTATTTTATCCTGGTTGCACTGGTTTATAAGATAAAACCTAAACCACTATCTGTATGTTACTTAGTCTTGATATTCAGTACCAATGAACAATATTGATTTTGTTAAATAATTCACTATTAACTGAAGTTGAGGCACATGTATACAAAACACTGCTCCCTGAAGCAAAAATATTATAAGTATATGTAAAATAAAAGTTCATTGTGCCTGTCATCTGCTTAACTAAGAATAAATTTTAGGATAGGTAAGTTCAATAATACGTACAGTGATATGCACATTTCCTTTAAAAAACTATAAGTATAAAATGCAAGAAAATGAGGACGCTTTTGAATGTAAGTGTGTATGAATAATTTATCCAACAGTGTCTTTATAAATTTTTTCTATGGTCTGTTTATTGTTTCTCTCCTGATATCAGTATTTTGAACAGCTTTAATAGCATTGTGGCCAGATGGTAAATATAAAGAAAATGACAGTCAGGTTTAAGAAATATTATGAAAATCTAACAGTGAGTTTTGGATTATTGTTTTCAACATAGAAAGTTTTCATAGCAGCAGTAGTAATGGTAAACATAATACTCAAATATTGTGAACACATATAGGAACAATGATGATATGTTCTTTTATAAAATTGCTTACAATTTTTCATTAATGTGACTTCACACGATAGGACATATTTCTTAAAATATTTTAAATGTCTGTGAGAACCATTCTAGACTATTGAAAACAAAGTCTCCTGTAATTTATGTTGCTGTTTAGTTATATAAATATTGTTTTTAAAAATATTTGTTACCCTTGTTACTATCTTATAGATAGAATTTATAAATATGTATCTTGTTATAAAAACTATCAATATGGTCCGGCCCGGTGGCGCACTGCTACAGTGCGCCGCTTGGGAGCACAGTGGCCCTCCCGCCGAGGGTTCGGATCCCACATACAGACCGGCCGCTCACTGGCTGCGCGGGGGGCGGG
>NW_007729934.1:23681-25902 GCF_000696425.1 Galeopterus variegatus | reverse complement strand
GACTTCACACGATAGGACATATTTCTTAAAATATTTTAAATGTCTGTGAGAACCATTCTAGACTATTGAAAACAAAGTCTCCTGTAATTTATGTTGCTGTTTAGTTATATAAATATTGTTTTTAAAAATATTTGTTACCCTTGTTACTATCTTATAGATAGAATTTATAAATATGTATCTTGTTATAAAAACTATCAATATGGTCCGGCCCGGTGGCGCACTGCTACAGTGCGCCGCTTGGGAGCACAGTGGCCCTCCCGCCGAGGGTTCGGATCCCACATACAGACCGGCCGCTCACTGGCTGAGCGAGGTGCGGGCGCAGCACCGAGGGTTGCGATCCCGTAGCCGGTCCCGGTCTGGTACGGGCGCGACACTGAGGGTTGCGATCCGTTGCCAGTCACGAAAAAAGACAAAAAAGGAAAAAAAAAAAAAACTATCAATACATGATTTCAATATATAAATTTTAAAAATATGTCCTATTGCAAAACATATTTTATTTGTTACTCTGAGCAGGAATAAATATTTTGCTTAATTATCTCAGCTTGCCTATATTTTGCAATAGAAATTCAATGACTTGTAAGAAAGACAAAACGCTGACATTGGATTATATCAAATATACAGGAAATTAATTTGAGAATAATATTAATTCAGTATACTATTAAATAATTGCAATCTGAAACACATAACAATTCTAGCAATTATTTTAATGAATTTAATGTAAAAATCGAATGTGATATGTGGTATGTCAGTTGAAGAACATGAAAACCCTTCAGTAACTCTTGCAAAGTGGATTATTCAAGATATTAGAAAATCAGCTCCTTTACTGAAAAAAGGAATATGCGTAAAATACAACACAGATTTAAATTTTAGTTCAGTATTATTTTCCATGTCAACACTATACAATAAAAATATAATGTGATCCATAAATGAGAACCACATATGTAATTTTTAATTTTGCAGTAGCTCATTAAAAAGAGAGCTGAAAAAACATATTTATAACATATTTTATTTAATTCAGTACATCTACGTGTTTTAATTTTAATGTGCAGTCAATATAGTTCATTGGATACATATAAAGCACTTTCTTTTTTCATACTAATTCCTTAAGAACTGCTTTTTATTTCACTTTTGTTTTTTCTACCAAAATGATTTATTTCAAAATTTAAAAAATTATTTCACCTTTAAAGCACATCCCAATTCGTACTAGCTATATTTCAAATGCTCAATAGCATCTTTTTCCTAGTTATTAATGTATTGAACAGCAGAACTTTATATTTTAGATATCTCAATGAGTAAAGGATCTAGTGTTCAGCATATAAATGTTGCCAATGTGATGCAGCATACAAATTCACTCCAGATTTTCGCTTTGTAACCAAGCAGAGGTCTAGGTGAATATTCCTTCACATGTATAATCTTGATAAAGTCTTAGGACTATTTTCTTTCGGGTTGTCAATTTTTATCAGCAGTAAGCAGATAATGTGAGGCAATGTGTTAAACACTAGAACAGAGTGAGAAAAAAGGGCCTTATTATTTATCAGCTGAGATAGAATATAAATGAATATGTTTAATACCCCATGGAAAAAGCTATGGTGTTAAATACAGAATGTAATGTAAACACACAAAAAAAGAAAGGAACAAGTTTAGTAGGGCAAAAACTTGGATAAAATAATTCATTTGAAAATATTGTTATTTGAAATGATTCTCCAAAGTTGAAAATTTCAATAGCCTTGATCTAATTCTGTTCTCATTCAACATAGGGCTACAGAGCGCACCTGGAGAAAATAATACAACATTGAGTAAGGTACCAATTTCCTTAAAGTCAAAGTCTGCAATTTCAAATACTGTGGATTCTCAATGATATAGGAAATCAGTCTATGTTTCTGTAATCAACACCCTATTCTCCACACATCTTTCAAACTTTCAAGTTCCTGAATCTCCAGCTCATCTAATCACCCTTCACAGAGAACACTTCTTTCTTCTGAGAGAAAATAGAAGCCATAGACAGGAGCTATTTCACACAAATCAACAAATATCCTCGTAACACACATTTATTTTATATTTCTTCCCTTTTACTGTTGAAAATATGTCTTTCCCTATTCATATCTCAGCTCTCCAACCTTGCTGTTCTGGACCATTTAACCTCTCACCTATTTTAGGCATGTTTTAACAATTATATATTTTAACAATTATATATATATATATATATATATATATATATATA
>NW_007729934.1:10261-23671 GCF_000696425.1 Galeopterus variegatus | reverse complement strand
GGTAGGTAGAATAATAGCTTCCTGATGTTATCCACATCCTAGTTCATGGAACCTGTGAATCTATGATGTTACACAGCAAGGGGGAAAAAGTGCTGAGGATAGAATTAAGCTGGTGCTTCAGATGACATTAAAACACAGATTACCCTGGGTTATGTGGGTGGGCCTAATGTGATGACCAGTGTCCTTAAATGTGAGAGAAGGAGGTAGAAGAGTTCATGTCAGAAGGATGCAATGTGATAAAAACTCTACTGGCTAACACTGGCTTTATTTTTATTTATATACTTTTTTAAAAGGTGACTGGTAAGGGGCTCTTAAACCTTGACTTGATGTTGTCAGCACCACCCTCTCCCAAGTGAGCCATGGGCCAGCAAGTGCACTTGTCACTGGCATTAAAGATGAAGAAGGAAGCCATGAGCCAGGGAATGCAGACGACCTGCAGAAGCTGGAAAAAATGAGAAAGCAATTCTCCCCTAGACCTCCAGAAAGGAATGCAGCCCTGTTGACACCTTGCTTTTAGCCCAGTGAGTTCCATTTCAGACTTCTGACCTCCAGAACTACAAGATAATAAACTTATGTTGTTTTAAGCCACTAAGTCTGTAGTAATTTGTTACCATAGCAACAGGAAACAACACATTTCAAAATATCTGGTGAGTATTCTTTGTCAATAGGTTTTGCTGCTGTTTTTCTAATTTTTTTCTTTTAGTACATTTATGTAGACATTGTGCTAGTTATATATATATATATATTTTTTTTTTTTTTGTCCTTTTTGAGACCGACTGCACCACATTCAGCCAGTGAGCGCTGTGAGCGCACCAGTCATCCCTGTATAGAATCTCAACCTGTGGCTGGAGCGTCGCTGTGCTCCCAGCGCCGCACTCTCCCGAGTGCGCCATGGGCTCTGCCCAACAATTATATATTTTAACAATTATAGATTTTAGTATGTTTTAACAAATATTTATTTTCTACTCCACCTTCTTTCTGTACCAATATCTTTTTCCCTTTTCTATCTTGTCCTCTTCTACACTTAAACACATCAGTGTCTGTTGAATCTTAACATAAATGAATAAGCACTTACAATACAAAAGGCTTGCTTTGGTTCCACATCCCTTTTTACATCCAACTCTCTTAACAATCACTATTATAAAAGCTATTTTCAACTACATTTTTTGCAATTTTCACTCCCCGGTTACCCCAAAATGCTTGGCATACTCTCTTCTGCCCTCTTACTCCTTATGTGATGTTCTTGCTAAGGTCAATAATTACTTCTGCTTTCCTGTAGCCAGTGGGGACCATTCATTACCATCATCATTTCCTTGTTTTCTGAAACCATTGCTTCCCTTCTTTTCCACTGCATCCATTATTTTGGCCCCTCCTGCTCAGCCGTCCATGGCTGAGTCCAATGGCTCACTTTCTTCTTTCCACCCTAAGTACATTTCTGCAGATCAGGCTCTCTCAGACTTTCTTCTCTCCTCATGTCACTTCACAGTCTTTATCAGGAATATACACAATCGTATGCCTTCACTCCCCATGATTTCTAAATTTGTATTTGATGGATCTTGGATGTGACTAGCACCACTGTGGACACAATAAGCACAAAATAGCCACTGGCCTTGTCTTTCACTCCAGCACCAAACCCCTCCACCCTTCCCTTTACGAGGAGCCTTGTGAATTAAACAGAAATGCTTTTGCTTCTGCAAGGGCACAGTTCTCCACCCTGGTCATAGTTTCCACATTAGCATAATGCCCCTCCTTGATGGTATCAGCCAGCCCTTGGTGCCCTATATAAGCTCTACCACCCCCATGCCTTGTGCTGTCCCCATTTTTTTTGTGTGTGTGTGTCCTTTTTGTGACCGGTAAAGGGATCGCAACCCTTGGCTTGGTGTCGCCCGCACAGCACTCAGCCAGTGAGCACACCGGCCATCCCTATATAGGACCTGAATCTGCCACGGGAGCGGTGCTGGACTCCCAGTGCTGCACTCTCCCTAGTGCGCCATGGGGTCGGCCCAGTGCTGTCCCCATTTTGAGGGCAGCCCCAGGCTGCCCATCACTTTGAGCACAGCCCAGCAGATTCTTTTCCTTTAATAAAGCTTGAACGGTACCCAGTGTCTAGTGTCTCAGCTCACATTCTTTTATTGTGGTGCCAAAACACAGGAAGGGTTCTGGCCGATGTTGCTGGACAATCCCCTCTCTTGGGTTGATTGGCCCTTGGCCACCCTTCCCAGACCTGCTGAACCAGTTACACTTGGGACTCTCTCCTCTTACCATTTCAGACCAACACATCCAACATCGGCTTCAATTCAGGATGAGTCAGTGGGTCAGTTGGGGTTCCCCCAACTAGCTCTCTCTCTCTTTCTTGAAGCTCAAGCACCTGGCTGAGGGAAACTTTCTCATGCCCCCCAGGTACTGAAGGATGCTTCATTAGCTGGTCATGGCTTCTCACTCAAAAAGAAGATCCACAGCAAATTGGCACACTTCTTCTACCAGGACTGCCCATTCCCTTTCTCACCCTCTAAAGGGGATCCTCACAATCCAAACTTCCACACTCCATGCCCTTGGGCTATCTTCTGGCCAATTTACCCCTTGTCATCTGGGAGACATTAAAATTCAAATGCCTTGTTACAAGGGATCCCAGTGGCCACCATATGGAAATCTCAATTTAGATACTCACTGAAATGGCAAAAACTAGAGAGATTCCTTATGTTCAAGGCTTCTTCTGTCTCTGAGTGAGTTCTTCTCTCTGTCAAAACTGTCCTACATCTCAAATTCTCCTAGCTCATGTCTGAACTCACCTTCTGGACTCAGATTAATCTTCTAATCCATCAGACTATTCCACTATCCATACAGGCCATCTGGACTACCTCCGTACACTCCAAATTCTTCACCAGCCCCTCCACCTTTTCCCTCTCTTCATCCTCAGCCCTGGCTCATTTATACCCACTGTGTGAAGTGGCTGGGATGGAGGGATTGTCCGAGTTCATGTCCGCTTTTCTCTTTTGGACTTTTCCCAAATAAAAAAATAAAAAATAATAAAAAAATAAATGACTGGGATCCTTCCAGTCCAGCCCAGACATATATCTGTCCCCTGAAGACAGGGTGCAGGTCTGGATAGTGGCAACAGGCAGACAAGATACAAGCTCAAAATAATAAGTGGACTGTGGGAGCTATTGTTGTTCCTTGCATGGGCCCAAATTGGGACCACCACGCCAGACAAGGGGATCAGGATCTCCAGGAAAGTATGATCACACACCTACTGCATGGCCTCCGAAAGACTCACAAGTCAGTCAATTATGACAAGCTTAGAGAGATCACACAGAGATCCCCCAAAAATCCCAGAGAGTTCCTAACCTGCCTCTCTGAGGCCCTACACAAATACAAACATATAGATCCATACTCCCCTGCAGGCATGGCTCTTTTGCACTACCTCCTCAATGCAGCTTTCAAGGTTTTTAACAATAGAGGAAGAAAAAAAAAAGGATCATTACAAAAGAGATCAGGCCAAATACCAGCTCCTGGCTAATGCCATCCATGGCTCACATACCCCAAAGCCAGCTGTCTCAAGGGGCAAACTACTTGGGAACTGCTTCAAATGTGGTCAACCAGGCCACTTGGTATGGGCCTGTCATAACCCCAGGCCACCCCCTGGGCCCTGTCCTCACTGCAAACAGCCAAACCACTGGGGGGTTGATTGTTCTACTCGCCAGAGAGGGAGTGGCCCAGTCCCCAACCAACAGCTTTGGCTTCACGGCCATCCTTACTGGAGCATCTCAGCTTTGCCCAGGAGGACTACTGACAATTCCCAGGGCCCGAGGCCCCCACAGTGATCACCACACATGAGCCCAGGGTAACTTGCCTCACAGCAGGTAAGCCAATCTCTTTTGTCATCAGTACAGGGTCCACTTACTTTACCCTTCCTAAATATGCAGGACCCTTTCCTGCATCCTACATCACATCCAGTTCACACACAAATTTCTAATAAGTCCTCAATGTACAAACCCCTTACTGGGATGGGACAGTCTTTTCAAACTCAAAGTCACTCTTACCCTAAACACTTCACCTCCAGCTTCAGTACTCCTGTTACAGGCTGCACCCAGACCTGGCCCCTGGGGCTTCCACCTTCCCCTTCCCCTTGTACAAGGTCAATCCCTAGTATGGGAAGCTTCTTCTCCCTCCATTGCTATGCACCATTTCCCTATCCTTGTTAAATTGTAGAACCCCTCTTTATTCCCCAATGTCCCACAGTATCCCATCACTTATAAACACCTAATAGGGTTAAAGGCCCTTATAAACAAACTCCTTTCTTCTCATCTCTCATGGCCCACCTGCTTGCCTTTTAATACACTCATCCTTCCAGTTATAAAGCCTAACGGCTCATACCATTTAATACAGGACTGATCCTGACATGCGCCGTTCCCAACAACTTACTTTGATAGTACTACCTCAGGGGTTTAGGGATAGTCCCCACTTCTTTGGCAAGGCCTTAGCTAAAGACTTATCTGAACTTCCTCTAGCACTTTAATACAACATGTGAATGACCTCCTCCTTTGTAGCCCCTCCTATGAGGATTCACAGGCCCACACTGTTGCTCTCCTTAATTTCCTGGCCTCCAGGGGATGTCAAGTGTCCCCCAGCAAGACCCAAATTGCTTCTCCTTCAGTCACCTACTTAGGAGTCCACCTCACCCCCAACACCAGAGAAATAACAGTGGATAGCAAAAGTTTAATTTCTGAACTCCCTACTCCTACCACAAAGGGTGAAATTCTCTCTTTCCTTGGGCTTGCAGGGTATCTTAGCCTATGCATTCCTAACTTTGGCATGCTAGCAAAACCACTTTATGAGGCAGCAAAAGGGGATCCTGCCATTCCTTTAGATCCTACAAAGCCCATTCATTCTCCCTTCCAGTGATTAAAAGTTGCTCTCCTAGCAGCCCCAGCTCTATCTCTCCCTAAACTATCTCATCCTATTATCCTGTGTGTCACCCGCACCCAAGGATTGGCAGTCAGGGCTTTGGGACAAAAGGCAGGAGATATTCTCTCCCCTGTTGCATACCTATGTAAACAATTAGATACCACAGCCCCCTGTTTATGGGCCTTGGAGGCAGCCACACTTTTAGCATGAAAAAGCTCTAAGCTAACTTTTGGACAACAAACAGTCAAGACTTTCTCAGCCATAAAGCCAAGTCAATTCTCTCCCTTCCCACCTACAACTTATTCACCTTACTTTCATTAAGAATTCCCAGTTTTCCTTCAAACCTTGCCCTCCCCTGAAGTTCAGCCACTCTCATCCCAAAACCCTCATAACCCTTAGAACATAATTGTATAGAAGCTTCATACCTCTTTCTCAGTCCATTTCCACACATCTCACTGCAGTTCACAGATGGGAGCACCACCTCTGTGCCCACCCCCCCAGGTGGGTTATGCCATAGTAAATCTAACTCAAGCTATTGAGGCTGCACAACTCCCAAAGGAGGTTGGGGTTATACACTGCAGAGGACACCAAACCTCCAACAGCCCCATAGCCCAGGGAAACAAACTGGTGGATCTAACTGCAAAATAGGCTGCTCAATCACCAGGCCCCCACTCCTCCTCTCCTGCTCAGGTCCTTCTCATGGCCCCTGCACTCTTACCCCAATACACACCTCAAGAAATACAACACCTCCAACAGTTGGGGGCACAAAGAAAGTACAGCTGGTCTACTCTCTCTGGTTGCTATGTCCTCCCTACCACAGAAACTGAGCAAATCCTTTTAGATTTCCATAATGCAGTTCATGTAGGCTATGAAACCCTACTATGCTTTCTTCAGCCCATATATTATTCTCCCCATATGGCCAAGTTACTTAAACAAATCACTCAAAATTGTTTTTTATGTACTTGTTGCTCCAATCAAGGTGGCCTTCAAGTTCAGAACTTTACCACCCACCAGGCCAGAGGATACACTCCTGGCCAGGATTGGCAAATTGACTTTACTCACATGCCTCCCCACAAAAATACATGCTATCTTCTAACCCTAGTAGATACCTTTTCCAGTTGGGTTGAGGCTTTTCCCTGTACTTCAGAGGATGCTACAGTAGTAACACATGCTCTCACCTCAGAAATCATCCCTCGTTTTGGCCTCCCCATCAGTCACCCACTCGCCTATGGGCTGTCCCCTGCAAGCCCACAGGCCTCAGTCCCCTCAAACTTATGTACAGTCGGCCCTTCACCCTCACACCTCTCCCTTCCAGCTCATTGCCTTTAGTCCAGTATCTCCCCACTCTTTCACTCATTAGGGATCTTCTTAGGGAACAGGCCGACCTCCTATTACCTCATTCTTTCCCCACCACCCTCTCAGACTTTAAATTGAGCCTGGGACAGCAAGTGTATATAAGACCCGAATCACAAATCCCCTCTCACCATGCTGGGAAGGGCCTTATACAGCACTTCTCACCACCCCCACAGCAGTAAAAGTACTAGGAAAGGCCCCCGTGGTATCACTTATACCTGATAAAATGAGCACCTGAGACTCTACCCAAAGAATCTGGTAACACCAAGCCAGAGAGTCCCTCTGCTCAACCCCCAACCCAACATTTCCTCACACTTCATCCATTTTATTTAGGACACAAAAAACTGAAAATTTCCAGGACTTTCTCTCTTTCCCCAATCCCAAAAGAAGGATGATCTCTCCCCTGGCGATTATTCTCTCACTCCTGCAGGCCCGCTCCACGTCCTTCACACCGGAGCTGCTCCAAGACTGGTCCCGACCTGCTATCACATGTTTGCCATCATGGGATATGATAAGTATATGCCAACCCATGTCCCTAACATTTATCATACTACCTGTTCTAGTACTTGCTACAGGATTGGCAGCAGCTGCTCCAAAGGATTATAACATTATAAGAAGATTTCTCCTGACACTCCTTTACCTCCTATCAGTAGGATGCTTCTTAGCAGTTTCACTGTGGCAATGTGCCCTTTAAATTCTTTTGGCTCCCTAACCTTTCACAGCCTTCCCATGTTTCACCTCCTATCTCAATGCTCCCCCTTACCTGGAACACGGAGGTTCCAGGTCCGCAGGGACGATGCAGTCCTCAGCGAATCAGACTGGTCCCTGAGTGACTCGTCTGTCTCCCACTTTGTGAGAAACTTTTTGTGGTCACCCCCCTCCCTGTCGAAGCAGCCCACAATGTTTCCACAAATGTCTCTTCACTTTCCTCTGATCTCACCTCAGTGGGGACTGTCAGCGTTGTGCGGGGCCTGCCCACACTCCGCCTTAAATGCTACCACTCACTTACCCCCTCCTCATCCTTGCCCTAAAACTGGAATACATTTCCTTTGTAAAACTATGTTATCCTGTTGCCTGCCCCCAATGTGATTTCTTGCCATAATTGGGGCAGGGATCCTTCCTGCAACTGGGACTGGCATAGCGGACCTTACTACTGCCTTTCAATTTTATCAAAAACTCTCAGAAGAACTAAGTATCAATAGCATCTCCTCCCTCCAGCAACAGGTCACCTCACTTGCAACAGTCGCTTTACAGAACTGTCAGGCCTGTGACTTCCTTAGAGCCAAGAAGGAAGGCACCTGCCTCTTCTTGGGGGAGAAATGCTGTTATTACATATATGAGTCTGGGGTGATCCAAAACAACTTAAACCATTAAAAAGCAAGCATTGATTACCAGTACAAAGGGTTAAAAAACACAAACACACCTGGGGGATGGCCCCAGTCACTGAGCCCTTGGATACCCTGGCTTATGCTCCTACTAGGACCCCTAACTGTGCTGGGACTCAGCCTACCTTTTGGGCCCTATCTCTCTTGGTGTTTCTCTAATTTCTTGTAGGCATGAATGCAGGCTTTCACCAAACAAAACGTCACTGAATTGTTCCTACAAGGAGGATGTCAGCCCTTCAGAATCAGCCACCCTTCCCCAGAAGAATACAGCCTCCCCACAAGAAACCAGTACCCTGCCACCTAATTGTTTTACCCACCAACATAAATCTTTTATTTTTTTCCATATCTTTGCCCATCTCCAGTAGGAACTAGCTTCAGAAGAACAAGACCTTCACCCCTTTTCCCTTCTCCCTATACTTAAAAGGTGAAAATGATGGAACTTGGATATGACTGGCACCATTGTGCACACAATAAGCACAAAATAGCCACCGGCCTTGTCTTCCACTTGAGCACCAAACCCCTCCATGCTTCCCTTTACGAGGAGCCTCGTGACTTAAACAGAAACCCTTTTGCTTCTGCAAGGGCGCAGTTCTCCACCCTGGTCGCATAGTTTCCACATTAGCATAATGCCCCTCCTTGATGGTATCAGCCAGCCCTTGGTGCCCTATATAAGCTCTACCACCCCCATGCCTGGTGCTGTCCCCAATTTTAAGGGGAGCCCCAGGATGCCCATCACTTTGAGCGCAGCCTGGCAGATTCTTTTCCTTTAATAAGGCTTGAATGTTACCGGCATCTCCGGCTCACTTTCTTTCAGAATTCTGATGCCAATCATATTCTGTAAATCCAGACCATGTATCAAATTACCTACTGTGTCTTTCTCTGGTTTCTTTACCAACTGAATTTTAACATATTCCGATTATAACTTATTCTCATTTATTCAAATTGCTTATTCTCCTATATCCTTCGTTTTACTTGGTAGAATTACAATTTAGTCAATTTTTCAAAATCGGAAAACCATTTGTGCTTTTGACTTTTTGTTCTGCATCTTGATCCACTTTCATCACTCCTCAGTCTTCATTATTAACTGCATGCTTTTCTTTCTGCCTCCAATATATCTACCATTACTTTTAGGTCATTTTATTTATGATGCCACTTTTCTGGTTTAGGCTGACAGAATCAGATCAGTAACTTAAAAAAAACAGCTGTAATGTAGAAAATGAACTGGAGGAAACCAGTACTATAGGTAGTTTGGTTTCTATTAAAATGATCCAAGTGAGAGATGACAATGTGACTTCCATCTATGTTTTATTTACGAGAAAAGTGTCACACGGCCATTCTTAGCTGAAGGATGATTGAGGACAAGGGGACAGTAAATGTAGGTAGATAAATAGTAAAGTTTCTCCAATACTTTTTCTTCTCTGTGTGTCTATGGCTAGGTATTTGTGTTTGAGTGTTGCTGTATGTAAAAGATCAGAGCATGAGAAATCATGACATGAGGAGTAAATGAGCATAATGCTGGTGGTCTACCTCATGTGACTAAGTGGTGATTTTACCGTTACGTATTTTATATATATTGAAACAATACCGAGAAGCAGAAATAAAAAATCTAGTCTTCTTACATTTCATCCTCAAAGACAGAAAAAATTGGTGCAGAAATTACAGGTAGATAGATAGATTTTCAATGTCTATTTAGTAAAGACTAATTCTGTCTATTTTACCATCTACTTTCTAATTAAATTTTTTACTACTTTCTCTTTCATAAAGACTCTAGAGGTCACCCATGATCTACTTCACCCTGTTCTTTGGAAAAATTCTTCAATCTAAAAATAAATAAATATAAAAGTATTAATGATGATCATAATAGTAATTGTAATGATTATAATCCCAGAATGTTACAAAAATTCCCATGCTGTAGCATGCACTGAAATTTATACAGTAGCTATGTTTCAGCATAAAATCCCATTAATTTTATATATTCAAAATATGTAAAATTTAAAATTTTACTATTTGAGACATACAGACTAAAATTTTGTATCAAGCCAGTGTGTATTACCTTATAATTCTAGAATTTTAAAAAAGGAAGAAGAAAAAATAATAAACAAAGTGTGTATTACAAGAATAATCTTTCCTGCCGTGTGAAGACTTTATTAAGTGAAAAATTAACATGATGCTATTAAAAATAATATAATTAATTCTACTTTGAAATATTCTTCTGTACATAATGAATCTGGAGATTTCAAAAGTATCAAGCAAAATATGGGATTCTTTGAAGATGAAGAACTCAAGGGGACAGTATATAGAATTAGAAAACGAATTCTTCATCATGACTCATGGAGAATAGAGTTAAAAGAACTTTTTCAGAGCTGGCAAATCAGTAAAAAACATTATCCAGATATGATTATCATGCAAATGACAAATTTATATCCAAGGATCACAATAAAGTTGCATATCATTTGATTTTTAATTTTATGAATGATTAAATATTCTTCACTTACATAGGATTTGTGTTTGTTTATTTTGATGCTAATAACTTGTATGAGAATGATAAAGCATGTTGAAATTTACATTTCAAAGTTTCACTTCTATTTCATATTCTATAATATATTTATGTCATTTTCAAAACATACCTAATATTTAGTAAATGTTAAACTTATCTAGATTCCACAAATTCTTCAGCTGAATTTACAACAGAGCTTTTCATATCATATCAAATTACATATGAATATTAATACTGATAATTAAATATTGTATTGTTATTTTGCTCTGGCAATGCAATAATTAAATGATAATAATAATAGGATCATAAAACAGGGAGGATAAAAAAGCAAATAAGGAAGAAGAAAAAAAGGTGGATTTGGATATTATTTTATAATTTTGTATTACAGCCATGAGTCACTTAACAAGGGGGATATATTCTGATAAATAGTTTATTAGGTGATTTTATTACTGTGGGAACATCACAGAGTGTACTTTCACAAATCTAGATTGTATAGCCTACTACACACCTCTGCTGTACGGTATAGGCTATGACTCCTACACTACAAACCTGTACAGCATATTACTGTACTGAATATTGTAGGCGATTGTAATAGTATAGCCTACTACACACCTCTGCTGTACGGTATAGGCTATGACTCCTACACTACAAACCTGCACAGCATATTACTGTACTGAATATTGTAGGCGATTGTAATACAATATTCAGTATTCTTGTATCTAAACATGTTCAAACATAGAAAATGTATAGCAAAAATATAATATAAAAGACAAAAAATGGTACACTTACAAAGGGCACTTACCACGAATAGATCTTGCAGGAATGGAATTTGTTCTAGGTGAGTCAGTGAGTGAGTGGTGAATTAATGTGAAGGCCTAATATGTTACTATATACTACAGTAGACTTTATAAACAATGTATGCTTAGACTGCACTAAGTTCACTTTAAAATTTTTTTTTCTTCAATGATAAACAAACCTTAGCTTAGTATAACTTTTTAACTTTATAAACATCTAATGTTTTTTTAACTTTTTGAATCTTTTGTAATAACAGCTTAAAACATGAACATATTGAAAAACTGTACAAAAATATTTTGTTTACTTATATCCTTTTTCTATATGATTTTCCTATTTATTTATTTATTTTACTTTTTAAACATTTTTGTTTAAAACTAAGACACAAACACATGCCTAGCCACATAGGCTCAGGATCATCCACGTCACTGTCTTCCAGCTCTACATCTTGTTCCATGAGGTCTTCAAGGACGATAGAAAACATGGAGCTGTCATCTCCTATGATAGTGATGTCTTCTGGAATACCTCTTGAAGGACCTGCCTGAACATCTTCTTTAGGAGGTATCACTATTTCAGAAACAGATTTTTGATGGCTTTTCTTTTTTTTTTTTTTTTTGTTTGTTTCTTTTTTTAATCACAAATTTGCTTATAAGGAGATAATGCACCATGAGCATTCCTCTCAATTAATAAGCAACATTTCAGTGTCAGTGTTTGGTGTGGATTGAATGTCCCCCCCAAAACTCATTGAAGCATGACCCCCATTGTAACAGTGCTAAGAGGATGGAAAATCTGATTACGGTATTTGACAGATTGGGTCTTTAAGATGTGATTTGATTGTGAGGACTGTGCCCTCATGAATGGATTGATTCAATCATGCAGTAACTGGGGTGGTTCTGGTGGTTTTATAATGAGGGCAAGTGAGAAGGTTAGCTCACTCTTGCTTTTGCCATTCTCACTATGTGATACCCTGTGTTGCTGTAGACAATCATCACCAAGATGAAGGCCCTCACCAAATGTACTGTCTGGACCATGGATTTCCCAGCCTCCAAAATTTTAAGAAACAAATTTGTTTCTTCCAGAATTGCATCAGAGTCTTCTCAGTCACAGCAACAGCCTGGGCAAATGTCCTCCTCAAGTAATAGGCCTTAAAATCTGCCATAATTCTTTGGTCCATTGGTTGGATCAAAGAGGTGGTGTTTAGAACCAGAAATACCACTTTGATTTTGGGATGAAGATCACCAATAAAAGGAGATTTTGTGAGGAGCATTATCGACAATAAGCAAAATCTTGAAAGGCATATGTTGGGAAAATAGAATAATTTAATCAGGCCCCTTTGCCATAGGTCTGGATGGGGGTGGTGCAGCACATTCTTTGTATGCAAATTGTGGGGGGGGTGGAGTTAGTGCACATGCATGGTGCTGTGACCTGGTTGGCATTGACTGCCTTGGGCATCTGCCCCGTATGGCCATGCTCTCTATCCTATGCCTTCCAAGAACCTGTTTGCTGGTTACCTAGCTCATAGACCTGTGTGTGAGGGGTCTAGTGACCCAGCCTGGCATGTGAGGGGTCTGGGGACCCAGCTGGCGTGTGAAGGGTTTGTGACCCAGTCTGGACAGTGGGCTTGAGGGATTTGTGAGCTCCAGACCCAGCCCTAGCTTGACAGGATTATGGGCAGGTAAAAGAATTCAACAGTTTGTTATTCTTCACAAAGTACTTTTCCATTATGCTGGCATAGAAATTCAGGAGGGCATCTTGGAAGAGGAATTGGGCCATCCATGACTTCTCAATGCTCCTGTAGGTCACTGGTAGTGTGTGCTTATTGATATGCTCAAATACCCTGGGGTTCTTGCTGTACCAGATCACAAAGAGTTTCAATTTGTAGCCTGCAACATTGCCCTCAAACAACACTGTTTTTCTGTCTTTAAACACTTTGAAACCTGGCATTGACTTGGCTTCTTCATGGATGAAAGTCCTTTTAGACATCTGTTTCTAGAATACGGAGGTTTTGTTTGCATTGAAGATTTTTACTGGCAAGTAATTTTCTCCACAATCAGCTTATCTAGAGTTTCTACAAATTCTTCAGCTGCCTTTTTATCAGCATTAACAGACTCATCACTCATTTTCACACTGTATAATGAATAATGATTCTTAATAGTTTTTGTTGTTGTTGTTGTTGTTTTTATTTACCAACCTTTTAACACTGTCACAGTGGGGACCAAGCCTCCAACACATTAAACTTTTTAAAAATTTTTTTTTTTTACTTTTAAATTTTTTTTTTATTTTTAAATTTTATTTTGTCAATATACAATGAGGTTGATTATTGTGGCCCATTACCAAAATCCTCCTCCCTCCTCCCTCTCCCCCCTCCCACCCAACAGTGTCCTTTCTGTTTGCTTGTTGTATCAACTCCAAGGCGTTGTAGTTGTTAAGTCTTCTTCCCACCTCCCCCCCCCGGATTTTGTGTGTGTGTGTGTGTGT
>NW_007729934.1:0-9508 GCF_000696425.1 Galeopterus variegatus | reverse complement strand
CTAAGTATTTTATTTTTTGGTGGCTATTGTAAATGGGCAGGCTTTCTTGATTTCTCTTTCTGCATGTTCACTATTTGAGAATAGAAGATTCTTAAATAGTTTAAACCACCCAGAGCTAGCACTAAATTTAACATCATAGTTGAGTCTAGCATTTTTTTCAACATCACAAACGAACATTTTTGCTTTGGTCATGATCATCATGGTGCTGGGAGGGATACAGTTTCGTGTCTGGTCTTCAATCCAGATCATTAAAAGTTTCCCCATGTCTGATATAGGCTCTCTCACACTTTTATGTGTCTCATTGTCTTCTATGAAGCAGATCCTTTAACAGCTTGCATCACTTTGTTCTTGTGCTTGAAGATTATAAGTGTGGCAGACTAGGACATGCCTGATTGCTGAGAAATAGCTGTCACTGATTTTATTCTGTCTTCATAGTCCTTAATATCTTTTAATTTTGTTTCCAGGTTATCAATTGACATGGCCTCTTACTGGAAACATTAGGAGTAGATTTTGTATTCGTAGGGGCCATGATGAACACAGCAACCCGAGATTAAGTCAAGCACAAGAGAAAATGAGGCAATTAAGAGACTGGGTAAACAGGAGATGTATGAGGCTGCTGCTGGTGTAACATGGTATACTGCATCAGCATAAACTTTGCTTTATAAGTAGGAGTACACTCTAAAATAATAATAAAAAGTTTAGTATAGTAAATACATAAATCAGTAAAACAGCTGTTTACTATTATTATCAAGTATTTTGTACTATGCATAATTGTGTGTGCATTACTTTTAGGCTACTGGCAGCAAGTTAGGTCTGTTTACACCAGCATCACTACAAACACATAAGTAATAAATTGTGCTATGATTTTACTATGGTGTATAGGAATTTTTCAGCTTCAGCACAAACTTATTGGATCATCATCATACATGTGATTTGTCATTGGCTAAAGTCCCATTGTGCAGTGAATGACTTTATTTTAAAATTTACAAGACACTTTTAAAAATAATTTTGGGGGGCTGGCCACTTAGCTCAGTTGGTTAGAGCATGGTGTTGATAACACCAAGGTCAAGGGTTTGGAGACCCATACTGGTCAGCCCAACAACAACAATAATAATAATAATAACCAAGGTCAAGGGTTTGGAGACCCATACTGGTCAGCCCAACAACAACAATAATAATAATAAATAATAATAATAATAATAATAATAATAATAATAATAATTTTCTTAATACTATCAAAACCAAATTATTCAATACCCATTCCACCTCAGCAACCATGTAGCAGGGTCATGCTTTGAACCTTCATATCACTGAAAACATTTATTAACAGACCACCAAACCTGAATTTATCCTGTCAGATTGACAACTCTTTTCCTTCCAACTCTCTCATTCCTGTGTTCCTGATTTGTTTGTTTATTTACAATATCCTTATTTATTTTTCTTGATATTTACCTATAGTCAATATACTAAACAAAGCTTCATTTCACTTGTTTTTGTATTGATGTTAGCTATATTAATAGTTTGCATTTTAAATTAAATACAAAGAGGAAACTGTAATGAGAAATTAATGGTGCTATTAGTCTACCCCACTATATTATGAAATTCAAGAGGATTACAATACGCTTCCTAAGAACAGGTCAAATAAGTGCCAAATAAAATTCTTTAAATAGAATTTGTGTATTATTTCATCTAAACGATTAGTGATAAATTCTCTGAAAATGCATAATATGCATGCTAAATACTGATTCTGGATCAGTATTTAGTACTTTTAGTACTTTACTACCTCAGCAAAACAAAGAGTTGGAGGTAAGTAGGTAATAGTAAAAGAGAGAGTGGGGGGAGAAGAAAAAGAAGAAGAAAAAAGAAGTGGAGATGAATGAACACAGATAAGGAGAGAAGGAATTTAAAACTTTCTAAATGTCTCAATTGGAGGTGAGGAGTGAGAAGAGACAGTCATTTCTCAAGGCTATACCATGTTGTGAGCAGAGGCATAGTTGGTGTCTTTTCATATTAAAAGAATAGGAGTCACAGGTTTAGAAGAAGAGCAATTTCATTATATAATCAAACATAAGGCAGAGGAAAAAGGACAACAACATATTTATTCAAATACATCTTATGTACAATGTAACATGAAAAAAAAAAATAGTCAATTTATCACATTTTCCAAAAAATGAAAAGACAGTTTTCCTACTAAAAAAGAAAAATTAACAGATTAAGGTTAAAAAATAACTTTAGCTATGGTATTTCCAAGAAACATTTTAAATAATGTGTTAGAGAATGGGAATAAGGAATATAGGCATTAGGGATTGCTTATTTTGCTCACCCCCAATTCTGTCTAGTCTAGTCTTTCCTGATACAGCAGTGGCTGGAAGGCTAACGATATGTTCCCCTTCCTCTCTTGCAGCTAGGCTTCTGATGGAATATAGCTTCTGTGAGTAAGATGCAATGGCACAGAATGTGCAGTTGAAGCAAGTGCCATCTCTCTGCGGCCTTGGTGTCTGGCAGGCACATTTTAGTAACTGCGGGTATTTGTGCTTACTGAGCTCCACTTCCAGTGTCTGCACACCTAGATCATGACTGTAAAGTAGCAGTGGTGGAAGCAGAAACAGCAGTAGTTCCCAGATTGCCACATGGGGCATATGACCTCAGAATAAACAATCTGATAGTGATTCCCTGATTCCCCTCATACATCCTTTCCAATTATGCTTAATCACCTAATTCCTGTGAAATATCTGCGGTGGTTTTCTCCATTGAACTATAATTGATACAGATGGGTAAACAGAGACTAGGAAAACTAAATGAAAAGAAGGCAAGAGATAAAGAACTAATAAGAATAAAGAGCAATATTAAATAATGGAATTTCATACCTTTTTACAAATTATATAATGCAAGAAAGTGAGAAGATGACACCTACCTCATTTCCAAATTCTGTGCCATGGCATCTTATTTACAGAAGTTATTTGTAGCTACAAGAGAGGTGGAAAATGTGTTTTTACCTTTGTAGTCATTGCTCTATCTAGGTAGGAAAGAATGGATGGGATTGAGTTCAAGCAAAATATAGCTAATGTACACATTCTGTATAGCAGATCATTTTTATCACTTAATTTAAGGTATTCCTTATAAATATAAAGCTAAAGACCATTTTAACACTTTCTATTTTAGTAGGAAAATTTATACCAAAAAAATAGAATAAAACTAGAAAATGTAAATTAACTTGAAAGCTATGAAAAAGAGAAAACCTTATACAAAAATACTGAAATATATATTATTTAATGCCTTTGCTATAAATGAACCAAGATTAAAAGTGAATATATTTAAATTTAATACTCATGGTCACACCCCACCTGATCTCCCCCCAACACACCCTGTTCTTTCTTGAAAAGAGATCCTTTCTTTCTTCCTTCCTTCCTTTTTTCCTTCTTTCTTCCTTTCTTTCTCTCTCTCTCTCTCTCTCTTCCTTTCTTCCTTCATCCCTTTCTTCTTTCCTTTTTACTTTTGGAGCAACAATTTGCCCTTCCTCAGGAAATAAACCATGATCAGTTCAAAACTACAAGACCTAAGAGGCAAATCTGACCCACCAACTTTATAAGTAAAGTTTCGTTGGTCCACAGCCATGCTCATTTATTTACACATCATCTGTGGCTATTTTCATGCTAAACTGGCAGAGTTGAGTAGTTACTACAGAGATTGTATTTAAAAGACACACATAACCTAAAATACTCTCTGGCCCTTTACATAAAAAGTTCTCTGACTTCTATTCTAAACCATTCTTGATAACTGTTCTTTTCTTTATGCTATTCAATGTTTATGCCTTCTTTAAGCTTGAATTGATAATATAAGAGTTCTGGACAATGGGACGTAAGCAAATGTCATATAGAGGCATTCTAGAAAGTATATTTTACTTTTAAAGAAAAGGGAGGTAAGCAAGAGAAGAGTTAGTGGCCTCACATTTCTCTCCTTCCTTTCTTGAATTTCCTCAAACTATGGCAGACACAAGACAGAACAAAGCAACAACCATGAGAAAAACAACATCATCACCATCACTATCATTATTAGCAACAATAATACCATAATAAAGATGGCAGATTGGTAACATAGTATCTGGTCATAATTTCACTCATTGTTGAATGCCTTCCCTAGCATTTGACTGTCTACTTCCATATATCTTTTGTGAGATAATTTTATATCATTATTTCTTAAACCACTGCTATTTTTTCTACATGCAGAATTATAAAATGCAGCCTAAGGATTTTTTAAAACTCCATTACATACTTACTGTCTATTTTTTTGCATTCTGAATTTCCCTCTATAATGTACATTGAATGAGAGCAGGAAAAGGTTTATAAGGTTTATTGTTATATTCCTGGTACATAGAACAGTGTGTAGAATGTGGTAGGTACTCAATAAACCTTAATATTATTCAGTATTTAATAATATATTGTAACTCTTTGCCTTAGGTTGAATGTCCCCCCAACACATAATTCCCACTATAACTGTTGAGGGTGGGAAATCCTATTATGGATTGAAATTGAAAGGTGGAGGCTCTGAAGAAGTGATTAGATTCTGGGACCATATTATAATGAATGGATTAATTAATGGTGGTCAACAAGGGTGTGGTTCTGAGGGCTTTAAAAGGAGAGTACCTGAAGAAGTTAGTCTCTGTCTACTATGTTGTTTTTGCACTGTGAGATCACTGTATTGTTGTAACACCACCATCCAAAAAACTCTCACTAGATGTGTTCCCTGGACTTTGGACATCCCAGCCTCTGGGTAAGCAATAAATTTCATTTTTTTGTAGATCACCCAGTTCCATAAATTTTGTTATAAGGAACAAAAAAGGACTAATATGCTAACAAGAAATATGGAAGTCTAAAATAATTGGAATATTTCTTCTAAAACATTGATTACAAAAATTATCCCAGGAAGTGCTGAATCTGAATAGGCTAATTAGTGTACAGGAAACAATTTTAAAAGTTTAAATATTTAATAATAGCAAAATAAAAATTTCTGTTTGCAGCAAACTGTCAACTATTCAGCCAGAAATTATTCCTACCATAAATATAATTTGGACGTTTATTTAAATGAATAGCTTTCAATTCAATTCAATTCAATTAAAACCTTTGGTGCTGGGAATACAAGAGTGTAAACCAGTTCAGTCAGCACATAGCTGAGTGGATGCACTGGCTATTCTAGGATAAGAAAAAGGATACTCTACAAATCAAAAGGTTTGAGTTTTAACACCGACCTGAGGAAGGATACGAGACCTGAGCCCATGGGAGATTAAATTTGAACTTAGACCTTCATGTAAACCAGGATCCTCAAAGAGTTCTGTAATTAGTAAAAGGATAAATGAGGGGAAAAAAAAAAAAAAAAAAAAAAAAAAAACAGACAAAGAACTACCTGCAAAGGAAGATAACAAACAAGGCTTCCTATCACTACCTGAACTCTATGTTGAAAAAAAATCTCTAGGTAATTTTTAACCATAAGCTATACCACATGTGTAAGTTGGAATTTAAGCCTCACTAATAGTAAAGTCTTCCACCAGGGCTGTGGTGTCTTCGACCAGGCAGAATCCATACATTATCTCCTCAGTTATAATTGCTCATGTTTTAATGTTAAAAGGCACATTAATGAAAATCAGCATTTCCAATAAAGAAGAAATTTAGATTAATATGTGTGTGTACGTATATACATATACGCCCACACACATATATATTATTAAATAATTTAAATATGAACTTTAACTTTATAAAGGGCCCAGAGAGAAATTAAGATTTTGTGTCTTATAATTCAATAAAATAAAATGTCAGGAGGCGAGCTGAGACCCCTGAAGTACTGGAGGCTCAGTCTAAGGCCCCGGAGGGAAGCATCCAGAGCCCCAGCAGGTGCCAAGTTGAGCTGAGCCCTGTGCAGTACTGGGAGCTCAGTCTACAGCCACAGAAAATCACAACAGGAGCCAAGCTGGTGTAATATAGCCAGCTGGGAAAACTGGATACTCATATGCGAAAGAATGAAACTAGACATCACTTCTCACCATATACTAAAATCAACTCAAAATGGATTAAAGACTTAAGTATAAGACCTGAAACTGTAAAATTACTGAGGGAAAATAGAGGTGAAACACTTCAGGAACTAGGTCTGGGCACAGACTTTATGAGCACAAACCTAAAAGCATGAGCAACAAAAGAAAAAAATAAATAAATGGGACTATATCAAACTAAAAAGCTTCTGCACAGCAAAGGAAACAATCAATAGAGTGAAATGACAACCTACAGAGTGGGAGAAAAATTTTGCTAACTGTGCATCTGACAAAGGATTAATATCCAGAATATACAAGGAACTCAAGCAATTACACAGTAAGAAAACAAATAACCCAATTAAAAAATGGGCAAAGGGGCTGAATAGACATTTTTCAAAGGAAGACAAACAAATGGCCAACAAGTACATGAAAAAATGCTCAACATCACTAGTCATCAGGGAAATGCAAATTCAAACTACACTGAAATACCACCTCACCCCAGTTAGACTGGCTATAATCAAAAAGACGGTGAATAACAAATGCTGGTTAGGGTGCGGAGAGAAGGGAAAACTCCTGTACTTTTGGTGGGACTGTAAATTAATACAACCACTATGGAAAACACTGTGGAGTTTTCTCAAACAACTGCAGATAGATCTATCTGTATGATCATATGACCCAGCAATCCCACTTCTGTATATATATCCAAAGGAATGGAAATCATCATATCAAAGGGATACCTGCACTCCCAGCTCTGTTCACAATAGCCAAGATATTGAACCAACCTAAATGTCCATCCATGGATGATTGGATAAGGAATCTGTGGTATATATATACCATGGAATACTGCTCTGCCCTAAAAAAAAAAAAAAAAAAAAAAAAAAAAAGATGAAATTCTCCCATTCACAATGACATGAATGAGCTTGGAGAAACTTATGTTGAGCGAAATAAGCAAAGCACAGAGTGATAACTACCACATGTGCTCACTCATAAGTGGGAGCTAAGAGAGAAACAAGGAAGGAAAGAAAAACCACAGTGGAATGTTGGACTTGCAGAAGGAGAAAGCATACCTAGAGATACAAAGTGGTGGTGGAAAGGGAGATGGGAAGGGAAGTCAGGGAGAATTGGGTGGTAGACATAGGGTATAATCGCAATGTATAGTATCGGGCATGCTGCCAATACAGATCTGGCCTTCACATCTTGGGTTTTAGTGGTGACAATCAGCTTTGTACCCCATAAATATTCAAAACCAATTAAAAATAAATAAATAAATAAAATTTCATTTTATTAAATTGAAGGAATTTGTAATGTTTTATTTGAAACCTAAAGGAGTTAAGGTCAAAATTTAAATATGTCTTTTTTCAACAAAAGCCCAAGGAAATTGTAGCCTGGCATCAGTCCTCGTCTTCTGAAGTTCTAATCCTGCTTGGCCTCAGTCCCAGGCATCTCACATAGATTTCCCCAAGGAAAGGAAGTTGCTTCAACACCTACAGTCTGGGTTGTCTTTTTCTGGAATGAATATGGTTCCTTTAAACAAAGTTGAATTATTTCAATAGTAAGTCTTTTATGTTTTCATCTTCAAAAAGGTCCAAAAAGTTAACAAAATCTGCAAGATTGTTACAAAAGTTCTTCCACACCCACGAAATTAAGAAATACACGCAAATTCACAGCTTTCAGAGAAATTATTCCAGGCCAAATTTTTTCACCCATCCTGGTATCATATTCGCTTTTGCCAGACAACACGTCAGAAGTAGACTTACATAGTAAAGGTTTCTTGTTGGAAGGAGTGTAGTTGAAGAAAATCTTGATTTCAACCTTGCAGGGATAACAGTGTCCATCTTTTTTATTCCTTTTGTTTCTTTTACCTTTTTGTCCTTTGATTCTAAAACAAGTCTAACTTCACTTTCTGCCTTTTCCTTTTCCTTCTGAATTGTTAAGGGCTTCTGGAGAAACTCACAAAACTATACCAATAGCTTCTGCTACATTTTCATGGTTTCCAACCTCTAGTGACTCATTATAGCTCCATCTGCCAAATTTCTTTTTGCATGTCCCTCACAATTTTAATCCCTACATTTTCTTTTATACAAGTTTAAAATCTCATACCCTTAAATTTTATATATAGACTGACTTTGTATTTTACAAGAAATCATACAAGCAATGGACAGCAAAAAATAAAATATCTAGAAATTAACCCAAATATTTGTGTTTTCTTTGAGATAGTCTTCAAATGGCATAAACTTATCCTAGAGCCACATTCTTTAAATAGCAAAAGGAAAAAAAATGGTAAGAATTTATAGATGAGTGACTTAGATTTACATCACTATTAGTAGTAATGTATTTAAGAATATTAAAAATTAGAACTGTAAACATTTAAAATAATTTCTATTAGTCAAATAAAACAGATATGATATTTCACTTACACATATCTTGTGTATTAATCCTGTTTTGTAATTTTACTAATGTTACTTAACCAAACATTGCTATTTTAGCTAAATAGTTTTCGTAAAGTTGCCCTTAGTTGCTTCATGCCCTACCTCAGACTTTAAGACTAGCAGAATTAATACCCATAACATCCTTGTGGTATCAAGTGTATCCATATGTAAAGCAAGCTTGCAAAGGACTAGCAACAACTTCCAGATAATAAAACAACCTGCACAGGGAAGCAAAACCAGTGACTTCTATTATTCTATCTATAATTTCTCAGGTTGCCATAGTAACAGAAAGCAGCTGGAAGGGGATTGGAACATGTGTTGAATGAGTCTGACTCTTGTGTCATCTATGGAAGTAAAAGTTAAGACTTACCCAAGGCTACCTCTTGGTAACATTTTCTTCTTGTCCAAAACCCTTGCAAATTTTTGGCACTTTTGGGGGATCTTTCTACCTGAAGAAAATTCTCTATTCCCAAGACATATTTTTGCATCTAAGGGAGAGAGGAAGGAGGCGAGGAAATGTCTGCCTCCCTCTTCATGAAGAATTAGTTTACCTTCTCCAAATATTTTCCTAAATCTTTAGAGTTTTTTTCTTTGACATTATAGACCAGATATGTTTCTATTGCAGCTCTTTAGCTTCTATATTTATTATAAAATTTATTTGAGGGGATTACTTAAATGCAGTAAGATATAGGGTCCAAAATTCCTACACCTACATAAGTAAGTTTTTTTATAATTGATGGATGTGTTCCATAGTTTTCCATCACTTAGAATATGTCCAAAACAATGCCTGTCTGTGTCTTAAAATATATTCACTGCATTGACTCAATTTTGTTAATTAATTGTTTTGTAAAAGAAAAGTCATCAAACTAATCTCCAATAATCTTTTCCATTATGACTGTTAGATAGCATTACATATACTTAACATTATTCTTAATTTATATTTATTCACATTAACTCTTCTTACACTTGTGATATTAATTATGATGTGACTTTATTTTTTTTTAATTTTTATTTTGTCAATATACAATGTATATGATTATTATGGCCCTTCACCGACACC
>NW_007729933.1:213258-215595 GCF_000696425.1 Galeopterus variegatus | reverse complement strand
TAATAAAGTTGGCTGCATGAAAAGACTAAAAGGCAAAATACTATAAGCAAATGAAAAGATGGATGACATCTTGAGAAAGAAAATGACAACTCATCACAATTAAAGGGCTCATCTTTAAATATATTTGGGACTCCAAGAAAAGAATAAGAAAAACATTCAAAATCCAATAGAAAAAAGTGCGGGAGAAAGAACATGGACATTTCACAGAGGAAGAAAGGTAAATGGCTCTAAAACATAAAATATGCTCACATTTACTCTTAAATAATGAACTACATCGAGATGCCATTTTTCATTTCACAGATTGGCCGAAATTCATACTTTGATAACACACTCATTGGTAAGACTGTAGGGGTATGGTCTTTCTTCCTGACTTTGAAGGTAAATGCAAAAGCTACAATGCCAGTACAGCTTACTTTGGAAACATATGTCAAAATTTTAAAACATTTACCCATTTAACCCAACAAAATTCTAGAAAATTATTGTCCATATATATCTGTAAATTTACAAAGTGACCTTCAAGACTATTTTTTGCAGAAGTATTTATACTATTTAAAAAAATAGTCCACAATTTCCAATATTTCCATCAACTTAGGGGATAGTTCCTATAAAATATTTTTAAAGTACAAAATGAAATACTATGTAGCTCCATACGTACTGCATAGAAAGTTTCCCTAGAGGTGTATACAGAAATTAATAAAATGTTTACCATTGTGGAGATAAGTACAACTTTTTACTTTTGAGTCACGTAAACTATTTCCTATTTCAATATCATACAAACAGAATAACAAGTTTAAATAAAGATTTTCATTTTTATGAAACCTTTCAGTTGAAGTTTGTTTGCTACAAAGGAATTTCCACTGTATTAACATTTGAAGTTTCAGAATTTTGCATTTCACATGTCTAATCTTTTTCTTTTCACCACAATAACTTTACTTTGGGATTTTTAAGCTCTGTGTGCAAATGAATTAATGCTCAGATTCTTTTTTTTTTTTTCCTGAGGCTGTATATAAATGTTGGTTTAAATCCATGATTCACACACTAATCATCCAATAATTAGATATGATGCACCATCAGATTCCTTAGTTTTAACTCAAATTAAACCAAATAATATTAATATTAAAGAATCATAAGATTTAGCAGTGCATTGAGAGAAATTCACTCTACGNAATTAGATATGATGCACCATCAGATTCCTTAGTTTTAACTCAAATTAAACCAAATAATATTCATATTAAAGAATCATAAGATTTAGCAGTGCATTGAGAGAAATTCACTCTACGAGCAAATGGAAAAAAATATATTACAAATAGGTATCAGTGATTGGAACAAGTATGATCACATCAACTATTGTTCCTTAGGCATAAAACAATTACAGAGACTACCTGTCCTTTTAAGTTGATGGCAAGTCATGAGCATTTTACTGCTTTGATTCACTAAGGTACTTTAAACTATTAAGTTATTTTACCTAAATCTTGAAGATAAACTCTATCTTATTTCAGAATTGAAAAAAGATTTAGTTTTGGTCACATCACTTGCTCTAGGGAAATAAGATATTTTCTCTTTTGGCATACCTATGTAAAATAAATATTTGGGGGGATTATGATTGGCATTTGATTATAAACAGCTTTGTCATGTCTTCTTGTATTACATGCAATATTGGCCTAACCTGCAGATGGAAAATACTGTATTTTTACATTAATTTTTCTCCATAACTTAATGTGTTGTTTTATTTGGATTTTATTTTCAGTGGAAATGGTGCCCTGGAATTTTCAAGTCATTTTAGTCAACAGTAAGCAGGTGCTGGTACATGAGAACTTAAATTAGCTATGGCCAATGCCCAAGGATATCTCTGCTCTTAAAGAATTTTGAGAAGTAAATTATTGGATCTTTCCTAATGTTGAAAAAGTTCAGTGAAATTATTTCAATAATAGTGAAACCAACCAATCCAATCAAGACTTTGGATTGAGAGCCACAATTGATACCTGAACATGAGCCTAATATCTTCTTATTTTGTTGATAGAATTTAATGCAAAAGTTTGTATATCAAGTTATGTCTATGAAAGGAAATGCATTTAGTCTGTCTTATTACTGTCACAGCTGCAATGCTGAGAGCAATCGGCACCTGCTTTTTGGTAATCACATCAGTTCTTTCTTTCTTACAATACAGGTTCAAATGGCAATCACTTTGAAATTCCGGAATCAAATGCTGATATATAGGAGGCTTTGCCATCACCCTGGAAAATCACCTGCCTCTTACTATCTGCCACTTAATTAAAAAAGCATCTGAAATAATGGAAGGAAGGTGACTAACACACTCTAGGAAACAAATGCTGCAGA
>NW_007729933.1:209292-212321 GCF_000696425.1 Galeopterus variegatus | reverse complement strand
TGAAATTCCTTTATTTTTTCAACTAAGATTAAATTCTATTATTTTTAAATATGAGGTAAATAGTATCTTTTGTTTTATCTTTTAAAACATTCTGGATACATTCCAAGCCTAGGTAAAAACAAAAATGGAAAGAAAGTTATTCTGTTTAAAAAATAATATATGTCAGTAAAAAATAAATGTATTTAATGTGAAGCTTATTTAACTTTGTACGGCAGCTGCAAGTGAAGACATTCCATTCTTTTAGTGATATATTGGGGGATGTAATGACTCTGCGCAAAGGCTATTCATGAAATTATGATGTATTCTTTATTCTTATGGCCTCTATAACTGCAGTCCAGAGGATTAAAATTTTTAGTAAACCAAAAAAAAAAGAAAAAGAACAGCCACGCTTACTGTTAAGGGAGGTAAAATTACTATTTCATGAAATAAATTAAAATAAAATGTCTATTCAAATTTCATTTAAATCTTTTTCTTAGTGAAATGATTGAGACGGGCCTTAAGACAATCTCTGTACATCAGAAGTTAGAGAGGTGCTAATGCCAAGGAGAAGGTGGGGATGTGAGAAGAGCCTAGAATCAGAAATACCAAAATACCAATACCTGAAAAATATTGATGTTAATTAGTAGATATACATATATTTTTAGGAAGTTGGTTCAAGAAGTTCTTTGACACATTTTTTTCTTGTGGACAATCTTGCATAATTAAAATATGCCATCTTCTTAAGCATCAAAATCAAATTTCTGTCCTCAAATGGCTAAACAGCATATATGCCCTTGTTTAACTTTCTGATTCCTATACATCGCACAAATTTAATGAATAAATTAAGGATAAAAATTGAAAATTTGCAAACTATGGCAATATAAGTTGATTGTGTTTTTAGCTTTCTTGTACCACCTCCTTTATTTTAGTCTTATTTAAAAATTATTTACAAAATAAATACACTTGACTTGTGTTTTAATTTTCCTTTGAATTTGATAATCAAACAAAATGCCCTTTATAAAAATCAATTCAATTCCACATAACAAGTATTTATTGTATTTCTCCAGTGTTTAAGATACACTGCTGGAACTGGAGAGAAAGAAAGAAGGAAAGAAAGAGAGAAAAAAAGAAAGAAAGAGGGAGGGAGAAAAGATGAAAGGAAGGACAGAAGGACTCAGATAGGGTCATTACAATCAAGCTCATAAAAGAAGTTAAACAGCATTTATAAAATTATGCAATAAATTAATCTTTACTGTCTGTTTCCATTGGCATAATCCATGGTGATGCTTGGACAGTTTAACTTCCAGTTGGTCTGTGTAATGACTCTTATCTTTATGAAAAACAATTTCCATTGGTAAAAAATGAAAATCACCTAGAACCAAGTCTTCTGGGGAACAAAAATCAGACCTCCAAGAAATTCTCATTAAAATGCCAATTTTACATGGGACTGAAGGAGAAGTAGACAAGTTTTATCTACCGAAACTGGAACTTTAAGAAAAAAATATCGTTTTATCTAAGGTCAAATCCATAAAAGCAGAAAGGTCATATGAATTTATTTAAATAGCATTAAAATATCCTTGGAGAATGCTGTGCAGAAGGAAGATCAGAGAGTGTTTTGGCAGTCAGCAGACTAAACTTTTGTCCTACACACGCACCTGCTAACTTCAGGCAAGCCTCTTAGATATGTGGTAATCAAATTACCTAAACTATAAACAAGTAGTTTTACAATAAATGACCTGTCAAAGTCCACATTTCTTCTGAAAAAAAAAAAAATCAATTTTTATGATCCACGTAACACTTCCTCCAAAATATTTTTTTTATTTTTTTAAATTTTAAAAAAATTTTCCCAATATGCAATGTATTTGATTTTTGTGTCCCTTTACCAATTACTCCTTTTCCCCCCTCCTTTTAATTCACATACACTCAGGTAAAGAATTGAATGAATAAAAGGCACATTTCCAGTAACTCATATAGAAATAATTCCAGGTGCAGGGTTATTTGTAGTAATAGTTAATAAGTGAAAATAAAATGCATGGGTAGTAATGGAAAGTTGATTAATAAATTCAGATATAGCTATTTTATGAGAATAATATACAGACATTTAAATTATATTTTTCAATAATACTTAGGTGAAAAGAAAATTTTTATGATATAGTTTATAGTATGCTATATACTATTTTAGAATAGTATACTCAATTTTTATGATATAGTACATATATTTTTAATCAAATATATATAATTATAAATCTTATTAATACCATATATCTTAATTTAATTAAATAATGCATCTGTATACATATACAGTTATAACTGCAACTACATATATGCACAAATAAACATGTGTCTCTGTGTATAAATATACATAGCTAAAGACAACACACTTTCCCACAAAATAAATTCAAGACAGAAAAATAAAAATGTTAACTGTGCTTATCTTTAGATACAGAAATCATAGGTATATTTTCTTCATTGGAGTTTCTGTGTTTTTCATTTGCCAATAATAAGTATAAATTGTATTATTTTTAGATAAAAAATCATAAATATTTATTTTTTTAGTCAACATTTAAAGTTTTAAACATTTACTCTATGCAGATAATATATTAGGGATTTTAACAGACTTTTTTTGTAGACTATTTTTAATCACATTTTACAGCTGAGAAAAGTGAGGATTAAGGATATAGTTCTCATTCACATGTAATAATGTCCATCCTTTTAGAAAGTTGGGTGAAATTTCAGTGTAAAATATTAGTATGTAATAATTTTCCTACTTGTAAAAAATGCAGTAAAATAATATATAAAATATTAATCAAGGCATTGAGTTTTTTGTATTTCCATAGCAGTCATTTCTTTTTTAAAAGCATATTGTATTGTTAAAAAACGACGCTCTTCAGGAATCATCTATAAGATGGCATGAAAAAACACTGATGAGTTTGGAGAATATTATGTTAAGTGAAATAAGCCAGGCATGGAAAGAGAAATACGACATGCCCTCACTCATAAGTGGGAGGGAGGGAGGGAAGGAGGGAGGGAGGGAAGGAAGGAAGGAAGGA
>NW_007729933.1:193381-208311 GCF_000696425.1 Galeopterus variegatus | reverse complement strand
AAGGAAGGAAGGAAGGAAGGAAGGAAGGAAGGAAGGAAGGAAGGAAGGAAGGAAGGGACAAAGGAAGCCATTATAAAACATTGAACTTTCAGGAGAAAACAGACCTACAGTTACTAGAAGTGTGAAAGGAGGAGGAGGAGCGGGGTTAGGGAGTAAGGAACACAAAGAATAATTACAATTTTAATGATGAACATGCTAATAATACTGATTTGACCATCACATACCGTACACAAATACTTAGTCAACTCTGCATGCAGAAATATGCATAATCAAAAGTAAATAAATAAGTAAATTTTTGAAAAATGTTTTATTAATATAGGCTAGAGAATATTAGAGGGGAAATGATTATTTCTAAAAGAAAGAATGACAGTTGAGGTCCAGTTTTTGTTATGGTGTATGATGGATGAGTTAATTCCTCTGACTAATGAACCAAGTCTTCCTTTTGGCCAGAACTAATGAACCAGGATGTGTTGTAGATTCAATATTGTAAGACAACCACCCTTTTGAAATGGACATGTGCCTTCATGACAGCTATCAGATGTTAAATAATGATCATGGTGAAACCTTACCTAAAGTCACTCATCTTTTTTCTTTTTTTTCCCCCTTAAAGGCATTTGGAAGATCATGAAGACAGAGTATGAATGGAATATAACTAGGAGAATAGAAGGAATTTCTTGGTATCAGAAACATGTGAGGCATCTTTATCATTGGGGAGGATCAAAATTCAAACCAGAAATGCACCTGAACAATATTAGTTTATAATTTGATTATGCATTTATCATCTTTTCTTCAGTCTTCATTTTTATCATCTGAGTATGTACGGTAATCCAATGAAGGTAGTATCACAGATGATTCTTTTCTATATAAAGAAGAATGGTGGAGCAAATCTGAATGATAGAGAAGTCCTTGAGAAATACAGGACAAGAAGGGACCTCAGAACATCTGATGAATGAGACACATTTGTGGCTTATACTTTACAAACCTTTCTTAGCACTCAGGGATGTTTCAACATCAAAGACACCTGGACGACAAATGTCTCTTTCATTAATATTTTGTTCCATTATCCATGCACAATTTATCAACTACAAAACTTACAAAAATGGGAAGAGCCAAAAGAGTATGAGCACAGTTATCATGCTGCAAAACATTTCGTTTCTTAGTATGGCTCATTTATAACTGGCCAAGGCTTACAGAAAAATGGTGCCTGCTTTAAATTGTGCTGAAAATCTTGTGTCAAAATCCAAAAGACCTTCCATGTATATGCATGTGGAACCATATGGCAGCTGGTCAAAAAAAAAAAAAAAATCAAAGAAAATTGAGTACAAGCAGTACAGCCCAATGAAGTGTTTAGAGTAAGCATTCTTAGTACGTCTTTTTAGCATATGAAAATAGCCTTTCCACAGCTAAAGAGATAAGTTACTTAACAAACACATACACAACTTGCTACATGCAAAGCATTCTCTTCAACATTTTATAAACAAAAACTCATGTAATCTCTATAACAACTCCATAAAATAGTACAATCATCTTGCCCACTTTGCAGACAAAGAAAGTAAGACACAAAGGTTTAGAAACGCCAAGTTATGTAGTAGCCGGAAGTGGCTGATCTGGATTCCAAAGCATGTGGTCTGGCTTCAGAGTCGGTACTTTTAACCACTTGATTTTTCTGTGTCACCGTGGGTTTGATAACATTCTTTCCCCACTCAAGCACTAGCAGCATCAACTGGGTTTCAATTTCAGTTCTATCATTTTCTAGCAAATACTGAGGAAGGTATTTTAGTCTCTGTTAGTCCAGTGTGTGTGTGTATAATATGGAGATCATAACGCTGATCTAATTAAACTGCTATGGAGATAAATGGGTTAACATATCATAGGGACTCTTTTTTCCCCATCTTTTTCTTCAGATTTAGAGGGACTGGAAGAAATAAAAATGGTATTATGTCTCTTGGAAAAATATATATTATCATCTAGATCCTTCCTAATCCCACATCTAGACCTGCTATAGCTCTTTTTCTATTAGCCTATCAGGTATTTTCCTTAATGGACTGCTGTCATTGTGATGGACTTGTGAATTTTTTAGAGATTGAACAGAATAGCATCATTCTAGTTAATATGACGTGGAGTCTCCACAATAAAGAATCTATGCAGAAAACTTACTCTGGGATCACAACAACACAAAAAGGGTGTGGCTAGATGTGATTTAAGGTGACCTTACTGACATAAATGATCAAATTCTGCATCTGATTCTTACCCTACTTGTAGTGACAGAGAGTTCGATTCTTTTGGATGTCCTAGAAAAGCTGAGTAAGTGAGGGTCACTTTTTTTTCTTATGGGAATCTCCCCTATTTAAATATAAAAGATAATTAGTAAGGTTATCAAGGCCCTAATTTTCCCATCCCACGCCTCTTGGATCTGTCAAGAACGCCTTCAGCTGAACCATTCCTGGAGAAATAAGAGGAGGATGTCTTTGACTTTCTACCTCCCTGCTAATTGTATTTCATTTTTTAGTTTATCTCAAGACTTCCCAATTTTCTTCCTAATTGATGAATATCTTTCATTATACTGAGGAAAGTCTAGGGACCCTAGTCTTAGTGTCATCTTTTATCTACCTTATTTTGGCATTCTGGACCAATTCTGGCTTAATTGATTATGCATTCTCTACTGTTGATTTAACATGGTGGCTTTTCCTTTAATAAATCTGTTCCTTCAGAATGCTTCTTTATAAATATATGTTGCACTAAATTATCACACTCGTATCCTGAAATTTTAATAATTTATCTCATACTTACGTGAATGATAGACTCCTTTATATGTTCTTCCTTCAACTTATGTTTCATATCTCTATTCATCTATTTTATTGATGTGTTTTCTTCTTTATTTCTTAAAAGGAATGCATTCTTGGTCTCTAACTGATGGCATATTCAGGAAATTTATACTGTTGCTTGCTATATTGACTTGTATTTCTTCTTTCATGTTCAATTGGATAGTTTGGAAAAATTATATTCTCACATTTCCCAATTCTATAGTGTAATATCCTGTTTCAGGAAACTCTAACCCAGCTGATATATGTACTTTGTAAGCCCTGTCCTTTCCCTGATTATTTTCTACTCTTAAGGCAAATCATATTATCAGTATACATACTGCCTGAACTCTTTGTATATTTGCATTTCTATTATCTTTCACTCTCATTTATGACAATGCCACATACGTATCTTTTTCCAATGTATGCACGTATTTCAAAATGCTATTAACCTTTTTTGAGGCCTCAGAATTTACTTTTGGTTACCACTGTGATTCTTAAAATTAATAGCTTAAAATGATAAAATCTACCTCATTTTTAGATATGCCTAAGATGCATTTATTTTCTACAGTGAGGTTTCTAGCATTTTTTACTACTTTCCATGTGAAATAAGCACATATAAAATTTCAAGTAAAATCTCAAAATGGCATGAAATCAGATGTAATGTGTTTGCCAATGGATACCTAACACCCTGAGTCTTCAGCTTGTTATATGTGTAGGCTCATCCTGGTCATTCACTAATGATGAATTTTAGTGTTTTTGAGGTTCTACTTGTTAGAAATGTTATTGGTTAAAGCTGGGCAAAGTTGCTTCAAACATCAGAGTTATTTGGCTTCTCTGTCCAGCTTTCAATTATTCATCTGCGTATTCATAGTCTTATACTTAAGTATGAAGAAAAGACCTTTGACTCTAATTATCCGAGAACATTTTGTTCATTATGCACCACTTTGGTGTACATGCAATAAAGTGTTACCCTGGAGAATTCCATATATATGTGGTTTGCCATATCATTAATTTAACAACAATTTCACAATTAATCACATCTTTACATTTAAAGTTTATGTGAGTGCCCTGTCTTTTAAAAAGATTTAGTATTAGTAACAATAATGGTTTACAACTCAAATATTTTGTTTTATCATTTTAAAATATGACTTTCTTTGAAGACCTAATAATTTATTCATTAAAGGAGGTAACACAGCTGTAAAAATATTTCCTCCAAGGAACTATGAAGTTTCCATTGAAATGGAAGAAATAAGTGTATTCAATTGATCAGTGAATTTATGACCACTCATTTTCTGTAACAAATGATGTCTACTATCAAGGGTAAAAGCAAATGGCAATAACCACCATAAAAGCAGTTTGTGAAATTTTGTGACTCCATTTGCTTTTCTCTTATGTAGTTATTTCTTGCTTTGATACTAAGATTATACTAATTGCTGTGAATTCAGATATGTTTTGTTTCCTTTGATGAATGGCTGTTTTGTGAAAAATTGTATTTTACTCTAGAACAAGCAAAACCTAAATTTAGACAAACCCAATTATCTTCCGAACATCCGAAATTTATACTTTCCATTAACAGGCTTTCTTCTCTTCTCACCAGAGCCTCAAGAGGCAACCAGGTAGTTCTTCCTTACCTACTCTTCAAATGATGAGCACCGTCTTCTTTAGAATTCTCTGGTAAGTTTTAACCTGATTAATGTAGTACTGTTCTTATCCATTATTATTTTATTATTATTATTATTATTATTATTATTATTATTATTATTATTATTACTTGCAGATTTGTTGAGGTAAGTTTATCAATTATGACAAATGAAACTGTATACATTTACATGTGATGTATAAATGTGATGTTTTGATATATGTACACATTATGAAGTAATTAACACTATAAAGCAAATAAACATATCCATCACCTCACATAGCTATCAATCATTCTTTTTTTAAATGTGATCCTCAAATCAGACAATTACTATATTTATTATTACATAATACAGTAATTTTCTGTGGCCCCTTACCAATTTTTTGCTAATCCTCCTCCACCTCCCCTTTCCCACCTCTGGTGACTTCAGTTTCATTCTCTCCTTTTGAAAGTTCAATGAATTATTGTGATTGTTTATCTTTCTTTCTCTCTTTTTTTTCTTTATTTTTTTAGCTGTCACTTATGAGTGAGGACATGCAGTATTTCTCTTTCTGTGCCTGGCTTATTTCACTTACAATTTTCTCTAAGTTCATCCATGTTGCTGTGAATGTCAGAATTTCTTTCTTTTTATTGCAGAGTAATATTCCATTGTATAAATATACCACATTTTCCTTATCCAGTCATCCACTGGTGGACATTTAGGTTGGTTCTAACTCTTGGTTATTGTAAATAGAGCTGCAATAAACATGGGAGTGTAGGTATCCCTTCAATATGATGTTTTCCATTCCTTTGGATATATACCCAGCAGTAGGATTGCTCGATCCTGTGGCAGTTCTACCTGTAGTTGTTTGAGAAACCTCCATACTGTTTTCCATAATGGCTACATTAATTCATGGTCCTTCCAACCGTGCAGAAGGAATCCCCTTTCTCTGCATCCTTGCCAACATTTGTTATTCTCTGTCTTTTTGACATTGGCCAGTCTAACTGGTGTGAGATGACATCTTAGTGTGGTTTTGATTTGCATTTCCCTGATGCTTAATGATGTTGAACATTTTTTCATGTGTCTGTTGGCCATTTGTATATCTTGCCATGAGCCATCCTGCTATAGGGAATGGCATGGGAGCCTGAGGAGTGATACCCCTTGTTCTGCAGGCTACAAGGGTTCCCGTGTGTGTGTCACGGCTCTGTGGAATTTCTTGTTTGTTCACCTTTGATTGCTTGACAAGGCTTCCCAGAATTAAACAGCCTAACCTTTTGGCTTAGTATGGCTTTGGGAAATTCCCTGGAGTTTCTCAAAGGACATGTTAAAATACATTAAAATTAACTGGCTTATTTAAAGGGCATTGTCAGTACTAAAGGTGTTTTTGATGCATGTTCCTGGTATAGGTTGGCTCAATTTAATTTTGTTATTAATCTTTCTTGTTAGTGATGTGTGCATGGACCCATTGTGGCTGTGGTCATGCTCTTGTACATGCGGAATGAAGTTATTATGTTGGATTTCTATCCACATCCCCCAGGAAGGTGGTGGGTCCGAGTGCCGTAGTGTTTACAATTATTTGATCATTAACCAGTCACAGATTTCTTTGTTTTCACTTGACTTACCAAGAACATTTTCTTTCCTTAGTAATAATAAGAATGATATAGTGTGTTTTTGTTAGTTTGAAAACGATCATTTAATTTTTTACTTTGTTCCTTGTGCTGTTCCCAGAGTCTCTTGGCAGGGAGATGAGAAGTTTTATTATAAAGATAAATAAGTCAGATAGTAGAAAAACATAAATTTTGATATTAACAGGTTTTGTTTAAATCAGTTTGTAACATAAAATTTGTATTAATAACATAAAATTTAATAAAGAGTTATAGTTAAGTTTTATGATAAAATTCATGTTATAAATATTGTGATTTTGAATATAAATTTAAATGATTATATTATATACGGTATAAACAATTGTCAAACATAACTAATCAATGTTATTAAAATCAAATATAGTAAGTATATGTAAGATTAAAAAAGGGTTAAATTGTAAGCTAAGAAGGTTAAGGTTTATGATTCAGACGGAAAGTCTGACGTTTTAAAGCCAAGCATATTGCTATTATATAGTTTCCTCACCATAAGCCACAGGCTTTGGGGTGAACTATTGATGCAAGAGTGGGTGCTTTTATCACAGCATGAGTGCTTTGGGGCATTCTGATTTTTCTTTTTCTATAGAGATGAAATAAAAAATGTTTTGATTAAAAGATAAATCATCATGTAAAATGTTAAGTAAAAAAATATAAATAGACAAAATTCTTGTGGTTGTTGTCCACACTTGCACTAGACATCTGTGGTCCATTTCTTCCTTTTCAACGAATCCACACCACCTATTCAGGTCCAACGAATCCTGCGGAGCTGGTCTCCAGCAATATCTTCCTTTGAGAAAGGCCTATTCAGCTCCTTTGCCCATTTTTAATTTGAGTACTTATTTTTTTTACTGTTAACTTGTTTGAGTTCCTTGTATATTCTGGCTATTAATCCCATGTCAGATGTGTAGTTTGCAAATATCTTCTCCCATTCTGTAGGTTGTCATTCGCTGTGTTTGGAAGATGTAATCAACTAAAGAACTCAATATTGGGTTAATCATGGCAGGAAACATTTTGATCATTTACTTTCTGCCAGAATCTCTGTGCAGATGATACATATGTGATAAAAAAGAAATAATATCTGTTCTCACAGAATGGATGTTTTTGAATATGGATTTCTTTAATTGTCTCACTCTTAAGCTATTTTCTCAGTTCCTTAGTGATTAAAATAGAGAATAATACACTAGTAATGCAATTAAAAAATAAAATAAAGTTCTTAATAGAAAGGGAATCTGAATTAATCACCTTTATAACTTCTATTTCAGTAGTGTTCCTACATTGCAGCAAGCAGTGGTATAGGAAATTTGGGAATAAAAAACTTCATGAAGCATTAAACTAAAAATAATAATAATAATAACTACAGAATTATAGGACCTATAGGATTACTGGTTGGGCTATTGAGCAAGAGAAAGAAGAGGTGAAGTAATAGAATAGTAAGCAAAACATGGACAAATAAAATACTGTTGGAGTTAATAAGTAATATATAGGAAGAACAGTGCTTTCTAGATATTGCTTTTCAGTGTAACTGGGATCAATCAAATATTTGAAATACAGAACAACACCTGAACGTGTGTGTGTGTATGTGTTTAAGTTTATCGAATCAGAGAAGGGAGTAAATTTGTAAAAAAAGACAGCCTTTTAGGGTGGCCAAACCATAGCCCACGACCTATTTTTGTATAGCATGTGAGCTAAGAATAGTTTTGAATTTGTAAATAATTTTTTAAAGGGGAAGAATATTTTGTCACATATGAAAATTATACAAAATTTGAATCAATTGTCCATATGTGGGTTTATTTCTGGACCTTTTATTCTATTCCTTTGGTTTATATGTATATGCTTATACCAGTACCTCATTACTTTGATTACTACAGCTTTACAGTAAGTTTGGAAATCAGGAAGTGTGATTCCTCCAATTTTTTTTTTTTTTATTCTCTTTTCAATACTGTTTTTGTCTATCCAGTGTCCCTTGCAGTTTCAAATCAGCTTTTCTATTTCTGGGGAGCTTTGCTGGTACCAGAGTGGGCAATAGGGACCTTGTCCTTTAAAACTTGGGATTGTGTGCTTTGATCTGAGTATCCCATTGCCACCTCTTCAGCTCTCTCCATCAACAATATGTAAATTTGATCTCTCATCAATTTCTCCTTCTAAAACTAGGCTAGCATGTCCAGTTTTTGAATATACAACAATTTTTCTGAGCATGTACTCAGAAAGTATATATTTTCCTGCTCCAAATACCAGCCTTAGAGGTTCTGATGGAGTTTGACATTCTTTTCTTAACAGCATAGTATTTGAAAGATTAATCCTTTCCCCTGTATGTGCTTCTCCACTGTCAATGTAAAAAAAAAGCTTCAGAGTATCTCTCTCTTCACTATCATGCAGAGAGTATTATACTCTCCGAATAGTTGGTGTGAGAGGGATAATGTTAAGGATAAAAGGATAGGAATGTTTTTTCTCACTTAATCAATAGTTCCCATAGTTGGGAAATACATACTAGACTGCTTAAGAGTGAACGTCTGTCCAGATGATAAAATTAGTAAGAAATCTCCTTACGTGGGCTATGGTTTTTACTTACTTTTCTTTGCAATATAGTCAACAGTATTTTCACTTTATTTTTATTAAAAATATTTTTATGTTTATTTTCATGGGATGGTTAAGAATGGTATACCATGCGTGCTTAGATTGCCGACATACTGAATCAGAAGTACAAAATACAAGGGGTCTTCAAAAATGTCATGGAAAGATTTATATAATCTTTTAATTCTATTTTTCCATGATCTTTTTAAAATACCCTTGTATTTTCTTATTTGTTTCTCTAGGACAGAAATCAACATATGAATCATGACTATTTCTACTAAACTAGCTATTAAACATCATAAAAAGTTTAAAATGGTTGTATGATACGTGGATATTTAATTGAATTAATTTTGACAATTTATATGTAATAAAATTACCAAATACTATGATTATGTAGAATAATCATTTCATTAGTAGTTTTTTCATCTGGAATTATAACATTTTAGTCAGTTAAAAATTAAACTTACAAATCCTTTTAAAATAACACATCAATAGGCTTTAGAAATCTCTTTATCCTGCAGAAACTATGAAAGGAAAATATGAAAGATTATTTCTTTCATTTCATTCCAGGTAATTAGCACCTTAAGAACCTGATATAAAAGTAGGTAAGAGAAAGATGGAAATTGGTTTACATGTTACAGAGAAAAATATCTGATTTAAACAAGTATGATAAAAAAATCATAAAATGATGACTTGGAGGAATATATTCTTGCTTTTTATATTGACACAGATAAGAGGTATGATTAAAGATAGACTCATCATATTAAAACAATTAGATAAGATTATTCTATCATTCAAATTCCTAACTAGCTCACATTGTAAGTAATTTTCTTCTTAAATTTTATTGAAAAAATTACTTTATTTCAGATTTTACAAATTTGTTATTCCACTGCAATTTAAATATTTCAGCTCATCTTATGTAGTTATCGCTTATAATTTAAATGTCCAGTACTAAGTTTTGGTATGAAAATTATGTTAACATTATGTGCTCCTATTCCCTAAATGAACATAAAGAATAGAATAAACCTATGCATAAAATTCCTATGCCCCTAAACAGCCCCACATTGATCTTGTTTCTCGTATGTGTTTTTTTAAAACCAGAAATTTTATTATATTGTGTAATAAAGGGAAGAGTTGGTAAAGAAATAATAATGAATGTCAAAACCTATATATGACTCCATCTTTTTGATTAAAATACAAATTGTAGGATTCATAATGTCCTCATCCACCAGAGCTCAGAAAGATGAGAAATATTTTAAAAAGAGGCATCTATGCAGAAACATCCATGCCTACTGCTTACTAGACAGAGTAGGCAAATTCCCAGAAAAATAACTGGTATTGTCTGCAGCTAACAGCCTGGTGTCCATGTGTGGGTTCCTATACATATCACTCTAAATCTATTTGCTAATCCAGAGAATATGTTTTAGTTAATTTTAATCGTCCATATAATTGTCAATATATCAACAAATACAGATAAGAACAAAGCAGGAAAGGAAAGAAGTATACCTGACTATAATCTTAATTGAGGCCTCCTTGTCACGAGAAATGTGAAGAAAAAAACTTTAAGAGAAGAAGTCATAACAAATAAGCACATGTATATCAGTCTGCAAATGTCAGAGGCAAACACTCTTACCAAGATTTGTCTTATTTACCTGGTCCATTGTTTGGCTGTAGTATTTAAAAACTGAAATAAGACATAAGGAAAATTTGAGTTTATAATATTCTAGAAATATAAATTGCAATTTACCAAGTTAGAAATTACTCTAGAATGATCCTATTATGCTCGGAAGAGTGGGACTGCATTTCCAGGATATTCTCAGAATAACTGAGCAATCATGTCATGTACCCATCCTCTGGATATCCCAGGACCAGAGTCATACCAGTCATACCACTTGTTTTATTATGTAAGTATTTACATTGCAAATGTGTTACCTGAAGTGCATTTTAACAAACATTTTATCAACTAGAAAAAAGTATTTGATATCAGTAAAGTTTTGGTTGTTTTACAGAATTTTGTTTTTTCATGTTTTCACCAGCCAGAGTCCTCTTCTGTGGCTTTTAAATGGTTTCTGTCTCATTCCTGCATAATTGCCCCTTCCCTGGGATCTTACATGGGTGTGTTTCTTGCTGTCATTCTATGATCTCACAACCATTCTATGATGGAGGAAACTAAACCAAAAAATATGCAAAAAAAAAAAAAAAAAAAAAAAAAAAAGGAGAACAAAATTAGAGATAAACAATATAGAAAATAGAAAAACAGTAAAGAGAATCAACAAACCAAAAGTTGGTTCCTTGAAAAGATAAAAAAAAAATGATAAGCCCTTAGCTAGACTGACAAAAAAAAAAAAGAGAGAGAAAATACCATAACTAAAATTAGAAATGAAAGCAGAAACATTACTACTAACGTTACCAACACTAAAAGGATTTTAGGAGAATATTATGACCAATCATACATATAAAAAGTGGATCATCCAGACAAAATGGAAAAATGTCAAGAAATACACAAATTATCAAACCTGACTGAAGAAGAAATAGAAAATTAAACAGGCTTGTAATAAGTAAAACTATTGAATAAGTGATCAAACATCTCCCAACAATCAAAATTCCATAATAAGTAGATGGCTTCACTGGTAAGAAGAAGAATTCACTGGTAAGAATTCACGAGTGAATTCTTCTCTATAGTTCTACCAAAGTATAGAGAAAAATTCATAGCAATTCTACTCAAATTCTTTCAAAACATACAAGAGGCAGGAACACTTCCTAACACATTGTATGAAGCTAGAATAACCCTGATACCAAATAATGATTCCACAAAGAAAGAAAAAAAAAAACTGCAATCAATATCCCTTATAAATATAGACACGACAGTCTACAAAAAAATGATAGCAAACCAAATTCAACAGCACATTAAGAGAATGATATATCTTGAACAAGTATGATTTGTCCCATGAATGCAAGGGTGATTAAACATAAGAAAATCAATAAATGTAATGCACCACGATAACAGAACACAGGGAAAAAACAATCTCAATAGATTCAGAAAAAGGATTTATCAAAATGTAACACCCTTTTACAATAGTAACACTCAAAAACTTAGGGATAGAAGGGAGCTTTCTCAACACGATGGAAGATGTTTATCAGAAACCTACAGCTAACATCATACTCAGTGGTGAAAATCTGAAAACTTTACCATGAAGCTCAGACCAGAAACAAGACAAGGATGACCATATTCATCACTGGTATTCTACATTGTATTGGATGTCCTGCCCAGAGAAAATAAGCAAGAAAAAGGGAATAAAAGCAAATGAATGAATGAATGAATAGATAGATAGATAGATAGATAGATAGATAGATAGATAGATAGATAGCAATAAAGGGGAATCCACATCGGAAAAAAGAAAAATTATCTCTGTTCACAGATGACATAATAGAAAATCCATAGAACACACACACACACACACACACACACACATGCACGCACACACTACTAGCTAATAAACAAATTCAGCAAAGTCATAAGGGACAAGATCAACAGACAAAAGCCAGTTGGCTTTCTATCAACCATCAATGAAAAATTCGAGAAGAAAATAAAGATTAAAACTTTCATTTACATTAGCATCCAAAAGAATATAATGCGTAGGGGTAGATTTAATAGAGGAGGGTAAAGATTCATACACTGAAAGCTACACAACACTGTTGAAAGAAACTAAACATTACCTAAGTAATTGAAAAAAACCCACATTCATGGATTAGAAGACCTAATATTAAGGTGCCAGTATTCCTCAAACTAATCTACAAATTTAATGTAATCCCTGTCAAAATTCCAATGATTTTTTTTTTTTGAAGAAATGGAAAAGCTGATTCTCATGTTCATATGGAATTGCAAAGGGCTTTGAGTAACCAAAACAATATTGAGATGTAAAACAAAATTGGAAGACGCACTCTTCCTAATTTTAAAGCTTACTAAAAAGCTAAAGTCATCAAGGCAATGTCTTATTTGAACAAGCACACATAGAGACCCATAGAATAGAACCAAGAGTTAAACATCTATGGTTCATTGACTTTGACAAGACAGCCATTGGGTGTGATGTAAAAGTTTGAAACTACAGAGAGATGGTAGTACCACAACATTGTGAGTAAGATAAATGCTATGGAATTATAAACCTAAAAATAGTTAATTGTACATTTTGTGAATTTCTCCTCAATAAAAAAATTGATAATGAAAATGAAAAGAATAATGTAAAATAACATATTGGAATAAATTATAAATAAAAAAGGGTATTTATATTTTATGCAAATTAAATGAAAAAGAAAGTAGTATTGACAATATTAAAATCAGATAAAAGAACTTTGGGCAAAATAAAAAATTAAAATGACTAAGAAGGATACAATTGAGTTATCACAGTTTTGAACTTACATGTTTCAAATAACTTATCATAATAAACAATCAATTATAAGAAGAAATAAGTATGCAGATTAACAAAATATAAGAGAACAAGTATACCAAACCTAATAGACTGTGAAATATCTTTGAATATAAATGAAAAAAGTTACTCAATAATTTTAAATTGCCAATTGGCAATTATTTAAGAAAGAAAATATAAAGAAAGAAAAATGATCTCGAAGAACAGCCAGATATAAGTAAATTGGTGACTTGTTCTAAAATTTAAATAACATATTATTTTGCTAATATGTTACTTTAAATTATATATATATATATATAATTATGTACACTATTTTATGAGTGACATTCAATGCTGATACTTAAACCTGACACAGATTTCTGACAGAAAATAAATCTATAAACAAATCATGCATACAAATATAGATGCAGAAAAAGTGATCCAAAGTATATTAAAATATTTCAATACTTATATAGAGATTATTATATTCACTCAAGAAGTAGTAGTATTTTATAAACTAAATTTATAAATTATGGAAAACACATATATTTTCCTGTACACACTATTTGACATTTTCATTCATGTGTCTTAAACCTTGTGTCTCCAATGTGAGCTGCTGAGTTCCAATGTATTTTTCAAAAATTTAAGTGAAATTGCATGATTATTTCCACATAGGTTGTTTACATTCATTATTAATAGTATTTCATAAAACTTAATATTGATTTTATTTTTATTTCATTTATTATTGCTTGAATATTAAGAATCATCAATTTAAAAATACCTGTTGTATCTGGTCAATTTACTGAACATTCAATACATCTTATAATCTTTGTAACTTAGCTATTTTTCTTTGTTGTTATTCAGTTGTATCATCAAGAGAGAATATTATATTTGTTTCCTTATAAGGATTACACACTATATTTCTATTTCCTTTTTACCAAATTGTCTGTATTTCTAGAATAATGTAAAGTAATATGGAAATAATATGAATTACAATTTTTGATGATTATGTTAATGCTTCTAATGTTTCACTATTTAGTTGTTAATTTAAGATAGTCTTGCTTCTTTTCTGTTTATCAGTACTCTGTGCACTAGTATATTTAATAACTTTTCAGAATCTTCCAAATCAATGTTGTATTTTATTGTACTTATCTAAATTGAAAATATGTGTGTATGTGTTATTTTTCCTTTTTAAATCAGTAAGAATAATGCTAGTTACGGTACGAAATAAACCCCATTTTAGTTGATTCTCATAATAGAGATTTACATTTTACTCTCGCAGTAGTCGGATATTGCTTTCTTTGTTAATCGGTTGTTTTTTCTTTACATGGCTTTCACCATCCACTAGAACCTCCTCTTAACCAAAAGCACGCCTTAGTTGTGCATGTCACTTCCATTTTCACAACTTTCCTGAGAATTAGTGACATGGTCCTACCTACATTTAACAGAGGTGGGGATGTGGGTAGGGCCAGGGGATGAGCCGCATCTTCAAAGCAACAACTCTTTATGAACAGATAGGAACACAGATGACTCTTCAAGAGTGATTCCCTCTAAACTCTGTGGTGCCTTAATTTAGCACCAGATTCATTCCTACTTTAATCCCCCTATAAAATTGGACATAACATAACTTGAGTAGTACTTGAAGACAATATTTATAAACCCAATTTTCTCTGGCTCTGTATTGATAACACTTTATGAAGTTTTCAGTGACAGAACAAGGGCAAAATCATTAAAGATGTAATAAATATTTTTAGTTAATATTAAATGCAGTTGATCTTCATAAAAATAACTGGTTTGGTTATCGAGTGGCATAATGCACTTATGTTATTCATTTCATACAAACCAACTGCTAGCTTATCCTCAGTGTTTATAAATCTCCATTAGCCTCAAGTT
>NW_007729933.1:190441-192809 GCF_000696425.1 Galeopterus variegatus | reverse complement strand
TTCATACAAACCAACTGCTAGCTTATCCTCAGTGTTTATAAATCTCCATTAGCCTCAAGTTCAAAAAGTATTAAGATTCTTTATATAAAAAAAAAATGCCTATTTCTTATAAAGTTCTGAATGAGTAAAATCATTTTGTATCATTTCAATTGCGTTCTCTGTTGTAATAGACTAGGAAGATGGACCTTGCATATTTGCAGATAGATGAACTAAATAATTTCAGGAAACTCTATGAGTCTACTGTTAAAACATAGGTAAGAGTGAAGCAGTGAGATTCCCAAAAATTTACCTTTGAGTATTTGAGACCCACCACTACGATAGTAAACAAAATAGTAGCCTTCAAACCTGTGACACAATTGCCTGACGGCAGGCACATCAATAATAGGTGGTCTGAAAAATATAGACTTTTTGGTGAGATTTATAAATATAAACTTTACTTTTTTAACCTCCAAAGAACAAATTTGCTGTGGGTATTACAGACCCGCAGTGGTCATCCATTTAAGATACTGGTCTTAAATTACTCCTTGTACCTGACTGTAAGAGCAAATTACTTGCATCAAAGGGAACATGGAGATTGAAGAAAATAAAGTATGGTAATTGTGTTAATAATTACAATTTAAACTCTTCAATAAGTGATTATTGGAGTTTAAACCATTGAATATAATGCGGGCCTAGATGATTAACTTTCCAAGAAAAACAGAAGGAACTGAAATTGGAAATCAATGAGATATTCAGTGATATCTGTTTACACATTTACTAGAACTGGAGGGAAACTGAAATTCTCCATTCTCTTTCTTGGCCTAAAAATTGAAAAGATTTTGGATAAATAAGTTTAATTTATCTTAAATAATATGACTTGATTCTATATTTCTGTACTGAATTTTCTGGTATCTAATATTAATATTTATAGATAGCAGAGGATAGAAAAATGAAGAAAGGTTATAGTAGTCAAAGAAACTATCATAAATAAGGCTGGAAAAGATAAGCAGGTAAAATTTCCAAAGAAAAAGAGAATTCCGTGGATTTCAGTTCTTCAGAGATGTAAGTGAAGGAATAGTCAGGTTGTGTAGCCAGATTACATTCAGTCTGATAGCGTTAAAGAGAAGACAGAGGTCTGGAATGAATGGATGATACATTGTGATCTATAGGACGAGAAAGATTGTGCTTTTACTGAATTGCACAAATACATGTATAAAATATCCATTACCCAGACTCTGTGTTTCTAATTAATTCTGTGCCATTAACGCCACCGGACTCTGTTTTATGAATGAAATGCAAAATTATGTTTGTAAAAGTGTTCTTTTTGATGCCCAGATGCATGCGACTTTTACCATGCCTAAGAAATCGTCATAGGCTTGAAGGGATCCATATGTAGAAATTCCACACCCCAATGTCTTGGGGTCAGTTATCTGTATCACTTTCATCTTACACCAATAATTAATTCTGAACTTTGAAATAAGTATTATACAGACCTATTTAATTCTTTGTCTAGCCCTAATTTTATATTTTCTTAGCTTCTATATTAAACTATCAACCCAGATAACAAAAGTGTGCACTCCATTTTGATCCAAGACTTAAAAATGAGCANACTATCAACCCAGATAACAAAAGTGTGCACTCCATTTTGATCCAAGACTTAAAAATGAGCAGGAAAGTAGATAGGTTGTCAATGTCCCTTCCTATCTAGGGAATTGTCATTTGGAAATATGAGTAAGTAATTTCTCTTAGTTTACATGATGGATAGTGATTTCTATAGTCATTTTTCTGAGACTTTGACACATTATTTGTGTGTGAAACTTTCCCTTTCACACTTTCACTGTTTAATTTCTTTTCTTCTGCATATTACAGGTAATCAGATGACACTGATTGCAAAAGACACTCTTTCCTCTTGGAATTTCCTTATTCACCAGTCAAGTGTTTGATTCTTATACAAATTTGCATTTATTTGACAAGATATGGCATAGAACAACTTTATTATCTAAAGCATCTTTGCTAGCTTATGACAAGTCTTCAAGTCAGGCATACTATTTGTTCCATAGGATAGAATCAGGACTTTGGGTAAATGCATTTAAAATTTCTACCTAGAATATACTTATTTTTCAGATAGAAAACTCCTTGTTTCTTTTCCACTTTCACTCAATCTGTTTTATGTCAAGTGTAAATCTTCTTCAAAAAATGTAACATTATTTTAGCTGATTTTTCCTTACAATCCTGTTTGCTTCAGTAAACAGTAAGAAAAATGACTCAGATATTTAGAGTCGCAAAGCAGAGTTCACATTACTCATTTTCATTTCTTTTTTTTTTTTGTCCTTTTTGTCTTTTTTACTGACCGGTAATGGGATCGCAACCCTCGGTGTCGCGCCCGCAC
>NW_007729933.1:185969-190325 GCF_000696425.1 Galeopterus variegatus | reverse complement strand
TCTCCACATGGGATCCGAACCCTCGGCGGGAGTGCCACTGTGCTCCCAAGCGGCGCACTCTGCAGTGCGCCACCGGGCCGGCCCTGATTTTCATTTCTAAATGTGTGACATGGGAAAACAAAAACAAAACAACTATCAACTCGCTTCAGGTTGAATCAATATGTCCTGCTACAGATATTGGGAATAATAAACATTTTTTCTACAAGGATATCACAACAATTATTCTGTTATGTTTTCATACTGGTGAAAAAGAACCACCTACTGTTATAGTCACTGTTACCAAGATCAGGGCTCTGTTTCAAACTTTCTGCTTTTCTGACACTTAAAATCCAACATTATTTCTGAAATTCACACTACTTTGTACTAAACAAATCTCCTTAACACTACTTTTCTCTATGCTTACTATTTTACATAGTTCCTAATCTTCCTTATTAATTCAATTAAACAAAATATACTGTGGCCCTACCATGTGCAGTGCAGTGTTCGATGTTTGGGATACAAAGATGAACAAGAACGTGAATGATAAGATAAATAAGAAAATATTCAGTCATAAACTGTCTCATTTCCATAGTTCTTTTCCCTATCTAATCTTGACTGTTTGCACCAACCCCTCAAAAGAAAAAAAAAAAAAAAAGCCACTCTGCAGCCAGAATTCTTGTCAAAACCTTGACTGGCTCAAATTATTTTCAGAGTAAATTCTGAGTTTCTAGGCATGGCTGTGCAGGGCCCTTGAGGGCAGAAGTCCTGCTTCTGTCTTTATCATCTCCTGATTTTGGGGGTTTTTTGTACTTCACAATTTCCATGCTAAGACAAAAAAAACAGCTTATATTTTTCCAATCACTTTGTGCTATCATAGGCCTTGTTCCTCATGTTCTATTATCCTCCCCTCTGGTCAGACTTGTCCTCTGGGCATCCATTGTTGAATCCCAAGTTCAGACAGCAATTTTTTCCCTGTGCTCTCATAGCACTTCATGCACATATATGTGTGTGTGTATGTGTGTGTGTGTGTATACATATACGTATATATCTTAGCATTAATAACTCTATAAATATTGTTCATTGGTATTTCTGCCTACCACTGTATACTGAAATTTCTTGAGGGCTGGAATCAGTCTTTATTGTTTGTACGTCTGTCCTCTAGCTCGGGAGTTGGCAAACAGTGTTTTTAAAAGGCCAGATAGCACCTATTTTAGGCCTCCTGGGCCAGGCAACCTCTGTGGCAATAACTCATTTCAGCTGTTGTAGCATCAAAGCAGCCATAGGTAATGAGTAAATGAATGACCATGGTTATGTTCCAATAAAACTTTATTTACTCCAACAGGCATCAGGCTGGATTTAGCTTGCTGGCCATAGGCTGCTGACTCCTGTCCTAGGTATTTACTAATAACATAATGTCAAATAAATGCTTGTGGAGTGTGTGAAGGAAGAAATGAATCCCTGATGTGTTCTTGTGCTTAAATTCGAAATGGGTAAAATGCCTAGTACTATACTCCTTCTGGAATGGGCCCTGTATTGTAACATCCTGTTCCACTAGACATTGATGTCTTGTCCTGGAATCCCAGAAAAGTATTTGGAGCACTTTCACTTGTTAAAAACTTTCTTAAAATCTAGTGCCTGTATGACAATGCTTTTTTCTACATACCCTGTTTTTCTATTGATCCTCTGCCAACTTACTATAAAGTCCCATTGTTTCTTCTTTGTCAACATCCTAAATTGCCAGTGATTTAGTAATAACGATTTCATATCTTCTCTGTGCCAGGGATTGTGAAGCAGAGATGAATGAGACATGGTCTTTCCCCCTACCCCCAAGGTCAAGTGTGTCAGGTAGAATTACAATCAGTCTCCAAGAATGGAATAACATATTCCATTGACTTAAACAATATAAATAACAGATATAAATAACAGTCTAGGGCTTGTGACATCTCAAAGACACTTTTAAGGACTCAAGTTTTTTCTATATTCTGTTTTACCTTCTTTAAGTAAGGCCTTTGCCCGCATGTTCACAATAGCTCAGCATCATACCCATATCCCAGATAAGAGAAAGAAAGACAGAGACTGAAATACTTGCTTATTTCCATTGATGTCTCATGTGAAAAATGTATCACATAATTGAAAGACAAATTGAAAAATAATGGTAACATCATTCCAACTCCTATAGTAAAGACATCAGGACAAAGGTTTAAATGGATGTTGAGTGAATTTACCTGCAGTATGTGCCACTTCATGCTACTTCTGCATAGTTTTCTGTAAGGCTGCATATTTTATTATAATTGCAAATGGATCAATAATCCCTAGCTTAGACCAAACAATCTTCAGAATTTTCTTAAACATGGTGAAATGCAATATAAATTAGGACTATTTTGTGTGCAAATTATCATTTTGTTTATCTAGCTCTCCCTATCTTTAATTCATTCACTGTAAGATCTCTTGACATTGAAACAATTTTCACCTATTCTATCTAAATATTAGTACATTTTTGTTATAAAATTCTACACGAAGAAAAATATATGTTATAATGTTTGATATTTGAAGAGCAATTTATATTTTCAGAGTACTTTAAAACTTCATAGCCATTAATCTTATTTGAATATTAAATTGACCCACTTTTCCTTTCATTATGGATAAAAGGCTTTTAGTAGAGAACTACAGTAATTGAATGTTATAGTTAAGGAGATGAAATATTTCACATTCATTTTTCCATAATGAAATCTATTAAAACATAACATGATTGGGATAAAGTAGAAGAAGCTAAAGGGCAAAGGGAAATTTTATTGTCTTCTAGGAGTAGAATACCATCCTTTCCAACTCTGCATAGATATTTTAAAGCTTCTATCTTAGAGTTTTAATTTTTTTTTTCTATAGGGATGTATAAATACTTTGATGTTTAGAAAGGACTTTTCAGATGGAAAATGTTACATAAGTAGTATTCCTTTATTTTCATGAAATTTACCAAGGATGCTTGATATTTACCATACAAATTTCTATCATAATTAACAATAAATCCATTTAATTAGTAAAATAAAATTGAGTATTGAAGAGAAAGAGCAAGTTTTCAAATTGTTTCTTGTAATAACAAAGATAAAATCATGTATTGTTTAGTCTGTTTTAATCCCCAAACCTACAAGTAATACAGGGTTATAGGAGGGTACTTCAAAAAGTCTATGGAAAAATAGAATTAAAAGATAATATGAATCTTTCCATGAACTTTATAAAGTACCCTTGTATATAATATATTATCCATAGTTACCCCTTATCAGAAGTAAGATTAAAAAAAAAAGACTCCCATTTTGAATCTTTCTGCACTAATTTTATCCAGTTTGCCTTTTATTATAGGGTTAACTTGTGACTTCCCCAAATCAAGTTCTGGCCTAAATAAAAAATAATCTCTGTACATGAGGTCACAGATTATTTTTTTTAAGTTGTTGCAATTGACTTCGGTATAAAAGACAACAAGTTTTTAAATAGAACTTTAGGCTTGAAATTAATCTTCACCATTTTTAATCTCTTTTTCTATCTTAAAATAATTTTATACTTACAGAAAAGTTTCACAAATAGAACCATGTTCCCATATTCACTCCACCAGTTTCCCTTATGTTAACATTTTGGAAACCATAGCATAATCATGCAAACTAAAAAATTGACATTAATACAATATTATTATCTAAAGAGCAAAATGGGATTTTTCTAGGTATGCCATCAATGTCCTTTTTGTTTGTTTGTTTAAGAATGTGTTGCATGAGCCCATATTACACTTAGTTGCCATCTTTAGTCTCCTCTAGCCCACTACAGTTTCTCAGTCTTTCTTTCTTCTCAAATGGCCTTGGTACGTTTGAGGAGTACTCATCAATTATTTGTCAAATACCCCTTAATTTGGGTTTTTCTGATATTTTCTCATTATTAGAGTAAGGTTATGGATTCTTTGTCCAAGATTACCTCATAAGTGATCTGCTTTTCTCATTGAATCATATCAGTGGTACCTAATGTTAATATACCATGTTGCTGGTAATATTAACTTTGATCACTTGGTTAAGGTGGTATCTGCCAGATACCCCACTGTAAAGTTACCACTTCCCCCTTTTTCTCTAATAAATATTTTGGGAGACATACTTCAAAACCATGCAAATATCCTATTTTACTCTTGCCCATCGGTGAGTCTTGGTTGCAACAATTATTATCATGGTGTCCTAATGATTATTTTCTATTTCCTTCACTTCTTCTACATTCAGTAATTGGCATTTTTTTGGAAGGAAAGGCCGTTTTCCCCCCTTATTTATTTATTTATTTATTTATTTATTTATTTATTTATATCAGTATGGATTCATGGATTTATCTTTTATTCTCTGGTTTATATTCCAC
>NW_007729933.1:179017-185695 GCF_000696425.1 Galeopterus variegatus | reverse complement strand
TTTTTTGGAAGGAAAGGCCGTTTTCCCCCCTTATTTATTTATTTATTTATTTATTTATTTATATCAGTATGGATTCATGGATTTATCTTTTATTCTCTGGTTTATATTCCAGTGCTGTTATTTTGTTGGTAACATTTTTCCAACTTTGTCTATCAGGGATCTTTCACATTGGTTCTTATACCCATTTGTCATGCTCCTATTCTTTTCTGAGTACTTTCTTATTTTCTGGTGTCATAAGGTTCTGCAGGGTATCTTTTATTTCCCCTGCTGTAGCCTTGGAACCAGCCACTTCACCAAAGATCTTAGTTCCTTTTATTGGGGAATAGTATTTACTAATCAACACCTACATTCTGGGTGTGCACATTGCTACTGGGGTATCATTGGTTCTAGGCACTCAATGAACAGCATTTGGAAATATACTTATATGTATGTATAGTAACCCATATATACACAGAACTTTCTGAATCTATCTACTTGTGTGTGTGTGTGTGTGTGTGTGTATTTTTATGTATTTAAAACCACAAGTTCACATAAGAACCTCCATTACATGCAGCATTACAGGATTTATTCCAGCCTTTCTTCTTTCCTATTTCTCACTTCTTTCACTAACAACAAGTATCCTGACTTTCACGATCTAAGATATATTTACTTGCTTGATCAACTCTAATGTATACTTGACAGAGTTTCAGAATTCTAATTCCTATCTCAGAGAAAAATAAATTTATAAACCCTTAAATAATTTCTAATGGAATATTTTAACAGGTTAGTGCAGTTAATTTCCTTTTGATGTTATGCTTCAAAATAATCACAAACCAATCATTAAATGTGTAGGAAAATAAGTGTTTTTTTTTTTTTTTTTTTTTTTTTTTTTTTTCTTATTTCCTTGTTTTTTGCTGTTTTACAATAACACACTATTTTCAGGGCTGGAGTTTAATGTAGAGCTAATTGTATTCTTGTGTGTCACACATTTTGATATAAGTGCAATCTCTTCCCCATAGACTTTATAGCAAAGAGAGAATAAGAGACTCAATTATGTCATCACATGATTCTTTTACACATGCCGACTTAGCTCCTAAGCTAGAGCAGAAATGCCCTTGAAGAATTTCAGTGAACTGTCATGCTCACTCTATGGAAAAGTCTGGACAAATGAATACATCTTTAAACTCAAGCACAATGGAGTATAGATGTACAAATCATTGCCATTATTATAATTGCACTACTATGCCATGTTGAATGACTTTAGAGAATTAGCATTACATTATAAGGGCTATCATAGAAATAGTATGAATAATCTATTACATTTTTACAGAATGAATAAAAATGGAAAGAATGGGCAACATTAAGCTGTGAATGCATATATGTAAGTATTATATACTAATGTTCAGATAGATGCTGACATGTTTTACTGACTTTTTGCTAATTTTGCTTATGAAATTTCAATTTTACATTAGCTTCTAAAAAATAAGCTTTTCTTTTTCCAGGCAAGACATAGATTTGTGAAAATTCTTCATTCTGATGTTGTCTTTATATGCACATTTATTTTACCTTCTTATGATACATTGGCATGAAATTCTAGTTTTCAGCCATATTTGTATTTGGTTAAAATTGAACCTCTCTTACAGACAAGGGTATGTTACAAGAAAACAAACTGTAGCGGGAGAAAGGCACAGCTTCTCAAACACATGTAAGATGAGATGGCAGGAATTAGTGACTATGTATATATATATAAACTTTGTAATTTTGCTTGATAATATTTTGCCCTCGTTTTTGTACTCCAATGTCTTTTAGGCACCATTGCCAATTCTACCTCTTCAAACTGAGAAGACAACAAAGGATAAATCACTGATCATTTAAATATGAAACAAAAAGTGTCTGAAAGTCTCAAACACTAGAAAGAACTCTTTAAAGTCAATCTATCAATTAAATTTTAGTTTCAATCATGTGTGGAGAAATATACAAATCATTACTTCTCCAAACTAAAAAAATACTAATAACATAAGGAGTAATTTTAACATAGTAATGTGGTTATTTAAAATCCTTGAGGAAATTATTATTCAGAAATGTCAATATTTCCAGAAAATTAAAACATGTATTTTGTTACTTAAACTTTAATTTTTATTATTTCAAATTAAAATCATTCTATAACATTGTTATCTAAATATATTAGTAATTCTCAAAGACAGAATTTAAAACATAGTCTTAACATTATCCTCCCTAATTTATTTGAAATGTTTATTAAATATATACTCTGTGACAGGCATTTTTCTGGAGAAAAGGGGAGTTGCTGGGAAGTTTTACCAGCTCAGAGTAGGGAATCCAGACACATACTTCTAAAGTGGTTCTTAGCAACCACAATCTGGGGAGAAGCTTGCACAGCTAGAGGGCATGCCTTTGCTGCCTCCATTCAGGCAGGTAGTACAAGCTATGAGTTTAGCAAAGATCATAATATGAGAGGCTAGCAGCTTAAGCAGATAACAGGACAGGGGTTAGTGGGCAAAAACCAAACAGACACTACCCATCCCATGAGGTGTTCTGAGGTCTTTTGATGGTAAAGGGTTTGTTATAGAGGCAGGATATGCTCAAATGGCCACAGCCAGGGGGAGGATCACAGGTAGGTTTAGAGGAGGGCTGGGGAAAAGGAAGCAGGGCTTATGAGGATGAAGACAAACATGGGACAATAATAGGAAAGAAGAAGGTTTGCTTAGATTCAGAATCTGAGGAAAGAAGAATGTTTTCAAGAGAGCAATATCAATTTCATACAGTTTCCACTTGTGTTATTGTTACTTTGTCAAAAAATTTTTAAAAATAATCTTTGCTAATACTTATGTAGTGCTTACTCTGTTCCAGACACTAAGATCTTTACAACTCACGTACACAACAATCCTGTGGAAAATTAGCCATGTTATCCCTATTTTAAAGTGGGGTACGGGCGGGGAGATACATAAAATGATTGAGCAATTTACAAAGGTCACGTGATTAGTAAGTGATTGAACTAGGGTTCCAACCCAGGTAGTCTGGCTCTATCTTTTCTCTTTTCCACTGTCACATACTACCTCCCAAAAATTCAATCAAGTATTACTCTTTTCTTTCTTTAAGGAGAGATGGCTCTAACTTAATGCTGGTTCCACTACTAAAAGTGCTAAAAAAGTGAGTTGTGCTGTGGTAAATATTATAAAAGATATGTTCAATAGCTACAAACCCTGTTTGTAGGAAAAAAAAAAAAATCTCATAAAAAAAATTGTTTCCATGCGGCAAATGTGCATACATACTAATAGTATCTTCCTTTTTTCTCTTCCTTCCTCCTTTATTTCCTCTTGCCTTGTTTCATTTCTTTCTTCTTCTGATAAACCTTTGCTTTTGCTTTTAATTATCTTTGTGATATTATTCAAAGAATATTAATATGGGAAAATAAAAATATGTCAATATATATTTCTAGTATTAAACTTATTAAACTGAATCCTCCCAAAACTTTTGTGTGTGTGTGTGTGAGTATGTGACAGCATTAACATCCTGAATAGGTTTTACCAAAAGAACTCTCAAAGCCAAGAAACTGATGTAAAAACTTCTTAAGTTTGCCTGAAAGATGAAACTTGAAGAGTTAGTTAAGTTCTGAATTGAGCCTGTACTGGTGGTTCTTTCCACAGCATTGGACATAACTCCTACCTTTTTTCCTTATTTATTTAAAGATCAAGTTAAACTTATTTCTCTTCTGGGTCATCTGCATTTTGTCATTCTTTGTGTGTGTGTGTGTGTGTGTGTGTGTGTGTTAGCACTTAAAATGAATGGATTAAATATATTCTAAAGATTAACATATACAACGCAATTACCAAATACCAAGCCAGTTTGGAGTTTATTATGTTTGAATCAATGAATTCCTGAGTTTCAATTAAAAGACCAAAAATATATTTTTTGCTTAGTTCATTCATTTTTATGTGCAGCCAACCTCATGACTAAGTCTTTTTCAATATCTTTTACTAAAGACCTAGGTAATTTCAGAAAAATAGTTATAACACAGTTTTATATAAAAATTACTCTTAAAATGAAATTTCTTCTTTCTGCTTATTGTAAACTAAATATGACCAAAATATTTCCTACCTGATTGATTCTTCCCTGCAATAAGTGCAGCAAAGACCTGGGGAAAAAAGACCTTCTGACAGGGCTGAGACATTTGATCCACTTCAGCTATGCTCTGCCTTGCCTCATGATTTAGAAAATCAATGGCATATCAGCTTAGTAGTCACTGATCCAAGAAGTAATTGAACCTTCTAATATCTTCAGCATAAAGCTTTGACATGGGCAAAGCCAATGACCAGAGGATAAAAAACATTTTTTCCTCAATTTTATGACCACAATGAGAAATCATCATCTATCTATATTTCTGAAAGAAGAATAATATTTGCCATGGAGATGTAAAGCTACTATTAAACAAACTTTCATCACATCAAGATTATTATTTTTCAAAAAAACCCTGGCTTTATTGTGCTATAGATTATAGATACCTGCAAAATTTGTGTATAGGCTTCTAATCTGATTCATTAATAAAGCACTCTGGACTTCAGTATGGAGAACTGAGCACTTCATTTTGTTGTTAAAAATTTTGGGAAATTATCCCCACTGCTTTTGTTATGCTGCTTAGAAACATATTAACTAGCTAGATAAAAATTGTTCTTTAGGAAAAGATGTGGGTTTAAGTAAATACGAAACAAATTGAGTATTAACACACAGGGAGGAAGTAAGATTGATGATCTGACAAAACATTAATTAAAAGAAGGAACATTGCCAAGATTTTCTTGTATAATTCAATTCCACATAATTCAAAGGCAAAATTAATTTACTGTTTCTTATTTGACAACAAAGAGAGTTTTGTATTGATTTTTTTTTTTAATGTGTGCACACATGACATGGTGAAGCTCTGTAATCGGAAACATAGTTTTTTAACCTCAGATGTTTGCATTTCAATTCCAGAATTCCACAGAGGCAGAACATTTATTTGAAAAGAAATGAGTTTGCACTTATTTCTGCAGGTTTCTAGGTATACACAAACATCAAATACCAATTTCTGTATTAATTAAAGGAAATAACCCTAAAATATTTGGCAATTTTTACCGTGAGCAGTTGCCAGTTTGTACAACCCAACATATGCTGAATATTTTAAATACAAGTGATTTATTACAAAATTTACCAATGATGGCTGAAACCATTTTTTTTTTAAGTTTACTTGCCCAAGTATCAGCAGTTTTAAAGATTAAATATCATTATGTATTATAATGCTGAGTGTACTTATAATTTAATACTAAGAAGCTTCTTTAAAATTGTTTCATGTCACTGTCATTTCAAAAACCTTATTTCCAAATAACATTCTTTTTTGTTGATGACTTCAAGCAATAAGTGTTGGAAGACGTTTAATTCTTCTGTTTGATACAGCAGAGCACGATGGATTTTTTCTTCCACATGCATAATTAACTATACAGCATTAAAGGAATGCTAACGTGAATACTTCTCAGACTTCTGAAAAATGAATACTCCTCAGACCTTTTTGCAACTGAAATCTGAATTTTTAGTGATATTTAATGCTGAAATACTGGTTACATGGCATTTACGTGGCTTAGAAGAAGTAGCACCATGGCAAACTTTTGAACTTTAAATTTCCTACCGTGGGAAAATTGCTCCTAGAAAGAGAATTTTAGAATGGAAAAGGGACTTTGAAAACTTAGTTAATTTGGCTCCAGCAGAAATAAGAACTGAAGCACAAATTAGACACAATTACCTTACTAGGGAGTGCAGTCCAGGCAAGCAGAAATAAAAGAAAAGGAGTGAAGCAAGGAAAAAGGAAGTCAATGTGGCACTGAGCTGCTACCACATGGAACCAAGTGCAAATGATTATTTGATCTCTAGAGACTGTCTTCTTAGGGCTATAGTCTTTAGTCCCAAGAAAATCTATTGGAGAGGCAGGAAAAGGAGGAAGAGAAAGAATTCATCTACCAACTTCCCCGATGTAAATGAGGAATGTCTGCTCCTCCAGGAAATGGGTCCATAGTTTTATTTTTCCTCAGGCATGGCTACCAACTAGTCTCAAGCCTCTGTGACAAAAAGAAAGCATTGAGATGTAACTCCATCAAGAGGTGCACCCTGCACCCAGGCAAGGAGCAGTTGTGTTGTGCCCATGTGAAGTTAGGAGGAGTTGTGTAATCGTTGTACAGTGGTTACTGAAACAAAAAAGTGACCAAAGCTACTGGAGAAAGATGAGCCCAAGAAAAACTGAAGTGGCACATAAAGGTATTAGAAACAAAAGCAAACATCTTTATTCACATTTGAATTAAAATTTGCAATTTAGGGGTACTTCATTAACTGTACATCTACTCAAAAGTGTAGCACCATCTATACAGGTAGCCACAGTATCTGAGTGAACACTTCGAAGTCAACTATACACATCATATATTATTTCCTTAGCAGTCCTAATACTCATTTAACCAATGAAGATAATGATGTACCATGTAGGGCAGTTGTAGACTTGACTAGTAAGATACTTCTGAAGTTATTTGACATTTTAAGATTGAAATAACATTTGATTTCATAATAAGCTTAATATTATATAAATTTTGAAAATACTTTAAAATTTTTGAATGAAGAAAGTTAACTGTGCTTTTCTTTTAATATAAACTAGGTTTCTTTATTTTC
>NW_007729933.1:176298-177981 GCF_000696425.1 Galeopterus variegatus | reverse complement strand
TGGCTTTCTGGATGTAACTAATATTACTAGTTCATTTCTATTTCCGGAAGATCTTAAAGAAAAGATAAACCATAATTGCATTCACATGTATTTTAATACCCTGCTTATGTAAGTAAAATTAAGTTCTGCAAACTTAAGTTCATTTAGACTACAAGAATAATGCTGAAACTAATTATATGTCTACATTTAATATCAAATGGTATTTTATATTATTTTATATTCCTTAAGCCTCAACCTTCTATTTGCTCTGTGAGACTCTTTCAAAATTCAAGTCATTTATATTCCCTTAAAAATATTTAATATCGGGCCAAGCCCGTGGCGCACTTGGGAGAGTGCGGCGCTGGGAGCGCAGCAGTGCTCCCGCCGCAGGTTCGGATCCTATATAGGGATGACCGGTGCGCTCGCAGCGCTCACTGGCTGAGCGCGGTGTGGTACGGCCGGTCTCAAAAAGGACAATATATATATATATTTAATATCAGTAACACAAAATAATTAAACAAAAATGATAGAATCATGTTTACTAAATCGCTTTTGATTTTATATAATCTACCTTCAAGAAAGACATGTTTTAACGCACTTTCCAAACTTGACTTGAAGTGTCTTATTGACCAAGTATTATATAAAATAGACTAATGCACTATTAAGATAATTGATAACAAAATGGAAATCTGTATGCATTACAGAATTAAAGATCCTAAACTAANCTTTTGATTTTATATAATCTACCTTCAAGAAAGACATGTTTTAACGCACTTTCCAAACTTGACTTGAAGTGTCTTATTGACCAAGTATTATATAAAATAGACTAATGCACTATTAAGATAATTGATAACAAAATGGAAATCTGTATGCATTACAGAATTAAAGATCCTAAACTAAGCTCCTCAAAAATATCAATTATTAAAGAAAATTACATTATTTATTTGACTGTCCTCTCCTATTTGGCAAAATTTTATTTTTAACTGAAGATTTCAACATTGCCTGTTTAAAAAACAAAATAAAACAGAAAAACAAGCAAATTCATGTTGCTGAATTAGCGAGTTACCAGAAGCTTAGTTTTCAGCATGCTAAAGAGATAAAAAAGAATCATCAATATAGCCCAAATAAATTATACTGTTGGTTTAATCTGGCAGAATAGCTAGTTAAAACTGGAGCAAGGAGCATATTTTAGTTTGGGTATTATCTGACAATTGAGAAAACAATCTTTTTTAAACAAAGCCTCATTGCACTGAAAGTAATAATATAAGTTCTAATGACAAATTGTATAAATTTGAGAATGCTATTTAAAGGCCAAAGGCTTACTTGTTTTCCCAAAATGAATGCAAAGAAAATGTATTTCTGGATCTGTTGAAGGTATAAAAATGCGAACATTCAAAATATGTTAAGCATCCTGAATTATAACTCATTTTATAGTTTATAATGCTTAAGGGGGAAAATGTACCTGGATTCACAGTTAACATGAAATTTGCAATACAAAATAAGTTAACAAGAAAACCAATGACATAAGCCCGAGGGTAATGCTACTTGCCAGAATAACAACAACAAAAAAACAAATAATAATTCTGAAAATGACTCAAAAACTACACATAAAGAACAATTAAAATAAAATAACTTGCAGTAATGCTTTCACTTCTTGCAAAAAATCTTCATCAGATTTGTCATATTTTATGTAACATAACCATA
>NW_007729933.1:175236-175894 GCF_000696425.1 Galeopterus variegatus | reverse complement strand
GTTGAAACCATCCTTGCATCACTGGGATGAATCCCATTTGATCTTGGTGTATATATTTTTGCTGTGTTGCTGTTTTGTATTTGATAATATTTTATTGAGAATTTTTGTGTCTAAGTTGATCAGAGATATTGGCCTGTAGTTTTCTTTTTTTTGTTGTATTTTCCTCTGGTTTTGGTATGAGAGTGATGGTGATATCATCACCATGATATGAGTCTGGGGTGAATGGCCTCTGTTGCAATTTTTTGGAATAGTTGAAGAGAATTGGTTCCTCTAATTGAATTAATTCCTCTTTAAAGGTTTTGTAGAATTCAACAGTAAACCCATTCTGGACCTAGGCATTTCTTTGCTATGGAACTACTGATTACTGCTTCAAACTCATTGCTTCCTATTGGTCTATTCTGGCTTTTTATTTCTTCTTGATTCAGTCTTCGTAGTTTGTATGTGTCCAGAAATTTGTCTATTTCCTCTAGGTTTTCATATTTGTTGGTGTATACTTGTTTATAATAGTCTATAAAGATTCTTTGCATTTCTGTGATATTGGTTGTAATGCTTCCTTTTTCATTTCTAATTGTTGTTATTTGAGTCTTCAAAATCAGCAACATTTTAATACTCCAGGAATGAACATACAGAACATTTTTGTTTTTCATATATGGTTATG
>NW_007729933.1:172882-174582 GCF_000696425.1 Galeopterus variegatus | reverse complement strand
AACATTTTAATACTCCAGGAATGAACATACAGAACATTTTTGTTTTTCATATATGGTTATGGTGCATAAAATATGCCAAATCTGATGAAAAAATTTTTGCATGAAGTGACAGCATTACTGTAAGTAAAATTGTCACGTTGCCTGTTGTGTAGGTTTTCAATTAACATGATAAGCTAAACTGAAAGTGACAATCAAGCCTTTACCTACTTTGACAATGAAGACAAGAGGCAAAAAGGGAAGATGCCAGCTTCACAGTATTCCACTTTTCCCACAGAACAGTATGGGACAATAATCAGATGATATGCAATGCATAAGGGAGGAAAATGCCCCCCTATAAAGAGGTCACTGCAAAGATGCCTAGGAAGTCTCAGCCAAGTACCTGATGAGGAGGCCTGCAATAGGAGGTGCCTAAGATAGAAGTTCAGATAGGCATATGAGCTTGGCTGGTCTAGGAGTGCTGAGTCCTTGTGCAGTTCCTTCTAGAAGACTGCATACACTGACTCTAATCCAATGGTGAGGGGAGGGAAGCTTCACTTTGTGAGACCTGGCATGAAAACCCTTATAGTTGCCTACGTTTGGGCATGAAAGGTCGCATATAGGATTTGGGCCTGGAGCTATTCTTCTCAAAAACAATTTTCTTTTGCTAATGACAAAGTGTAATCTGGTACACCAGTAATACAAACACATTAAAAGCTAAAGTAACAAAATTTTATGGTAGCAGTCAACTATATTTCTTCTGACAACTTGATAATTTGCAATCAGTCTAAAAATATCAGGCTTAGAAGTGTATTATTTGTTTACCATTCCAATTGTTAAGAAATATCTCACCTTATGAGTGGCGAATTCATGAGGAGAATCCAGAAATTCACTCCTTCAGCTTTCTTTGCAGTTGTCATGTGTGCATATGACCAAGACTCCTCCAACTTAGATCCATATTTTACTGAAGTGAGAAACAGAGTACCATTCTTGACTTCTGACACTATGAGCAGTTAGATATGCTGAGAAAACTCTCCTAAAACTAACTAAAATGTTGGATAAAATATTAAAAACATAACTAAAATGAATTATTGATTGGACAAGAAAATAAAATCTTAAAAGCCAAGAATAAATTAATAGTCAAAAAGCTGAGAGAGAGACAGAGAGAGAGAGAGAGAGAAGAAGGAAGATATGGGGGAAAGAAAAGAGGGGAAAAGGACAGACACAGGGAAAGGAAGATCCAAGCCATCTTTATTTAGCTATTTGGATAACTGCTGAAGCCAAATAAACTTCAGTTATTCTCTGTGTCTCCATCTCCATCTCCATCTCTGTCTCTGTCTGTCTATCTCTCTCTCTGTCTCTCTCTAAATAAATTTGCAAAATTGCTAAGTTAATACAAAAAGTTCCTGTATACTTTACACAGTGTACTCAATTAACTCTATTGTTGACATCTTACGTCACCATAGTACATTTGTCACAACTAATGAAACCAAATTGGCACATCATGTTTAACTAAACTTGATGATTTGTTTTTCCTCAGTTTTTACCTCATTACCTTTTTCTGTTCCTGGATCCTATCCAGGATACTACATTACTTTAAGTCACCATGCCTCCTTAGGCATCTCTATATAATAACCATTTCTCAAACTTTCTTTGGTTTTAATGACCTTGACACTTTTGAGGAATACTGGTTAGGTGGTATATAATATCCCTCAATTTAGGTA
>NW_007729933.1:150867-172553 GCF_000696425.1 Galeopterus variegatus | reverse complement strand
TGACCTTGACACTTTTGAGGAATACTGGTTAGGTGGTATATAATATCCCTCAATTTAGGTACGTCTGATGTTTTTCTCATGATTATGTTGATAGGTTTCTATATGGAAGATTATGAGGAGCTCAGGGGACAGGAAACAAAACTAATGACCTATCCAGGATGTTAGGTCTGATAGACAACGCTTGCATATAGCTGAGTCCTGAAAGTGATATACCCTCAATGTAAAGGTAACATTGAGCCAATTCATGTATCCCAGAAAGAAACTAAAAGAAACTTTATTGTCTTGACATCAAGACCGACTAGAGAGAAAAATAATCTCTCCCGAGAATATATGATTTAAACAGTAGTGTCCATGAGGTTTGTTACTCAAACTCACAGATTTGTTTGTTCTAAAATGTTTTTCAAGCTAAATATGTATTTAATTTGGTTGCAGTATAGTAGTTTTCCATTTACCTGGCACAAGACAACTAGAAAACCTTCAATATCATTCTTTAAACAAGGCCAACCGAAAACTCAATTTCTAAGTGGGAGGAATTCATGTGAAAAGATTAATACCTGGCACAAGACAACTAGAAAACCTTCAATATCATTCTTTAAACAAGGCCAACCGAAAAATCAATTTCTAAGTGGGAGGAATTCATGTGAAAAGATCAAAAAAAAAACACAAGCTAAAGTCACCATGAGCAAGAGTCAGCAGAACAAGAAGACAGCCAAGTAAGATTTGTAAAGATTTCTTATGTCTGAATTAGCAGGCACAACGCACAAAATAAATATGTTAAATATGGCTAAAATCAACAAGAGGAAAAAAAATAACATTCTGATTAGAAGGGAATAGTTTGTGACAGATCAATATTCCTGCTAAGAACAATCAGAACATCTGTATGAAATCCAAGAGTCATCTGTTTAAGAGAATCAGAGAACTATAGAAGAAAGGAAACAGAGAATTGATATTGCAAGAGAAAATCACAGAGACAAACACCTAGTCTCCAGGTTTTGGTAGATTTTTTGTTTTTGTATTTGTTCCTCTATTAAGCATTTGCCAGTTCTAAAACAAAGTGGGGGCAGGTGGTCAGGGAAGCACAAATAGAACAGAACAGGAATCCCAAAAAGACACCCCTCTTGACATGGAAGTTCATTGTTAACAGATATGATAGTCTCATATCTATGAGAAAAAAAATGGATTATTTAAAAAATGTTATTAGATGATTAGGCACCCTTATGTTTAAAAAGTCATAGTTTTCTTCCTCACAAAATATATAAAAGTTAATCCCAAGTAGGTGAAATACCAAATGTAAAAGCAATAATAAGAAAAATTTAAAATGACTATATTGGAGAACATCTTTATGACCTCGGAGAGAGAAGACATAATACAGTCTGACTTTTAAGTGCTGACAGCTTTTAAGCCTCACTGCTCATTCTGCCCCTTGTGCTAACATCTGGACAAGTTGATAAGAAACCCTGGCTCTCTCTCCTTTGATATGGAAGGGGGGTGTGAACTATTCAAGCCTTTGCCCCACCGCAGATCCATCCCCTAACCACCACAGAAACTCCAAAACAGTCTCCTTTTCCTATACTCTCAAGTCACTTTTGGAACAGAATGGGAAGCCTCCCCTTCTCTCCCCAGAAAGTCTCATTATGTAAATAATACAACTTTTCATACCCTCATGGTTTGCATGTGGTGTCAGCAGTCTCAACATCTGAATCAAATTTTTGGCTTTACTTGATCCTGTTTCTGTTACATGGTCACAACACAAGAATTACTTTTAAAGTTTCATAAAGCACAAACAATGAAGGAAAATATATGCATTAAACTTACTTCTGTTAATTAAAAGACATTATAGAAAGTGGAAAAGGACAAGTTACATTCTAGGAAAACTTATTTGCTGTTTTGATATACCTGATAAAGGAAAGCTATTCATAAGCATAAATAAATTCAACGTACACATTTTTAAAAAGCCCACACCTTCCAGACGACAAAAGGGCAAGGATTTGGCTATGTATTTCACAGAAGAGGAAGTATGAAAGGCTAAGAAACATAGGCAAAGAAGCTAAACTTCATTAGTAATGATGGAGATGCTAATTAAACCCATAATATGATATACATTTATGCCTACCATTTTGCATAAATAAAAAATCTGACAATAACAGGTATCATTGTGGATGTAGAGCCACCGTATCTACCTTGTCAAACCATTTTGGAAATTAAATTTGCATCATCTAGAAAATTTGAATCCAAGGGTACTTCAAAAATTTCCTGGAAAGATAGAATTAAAAGGTCATATCTGGATAGGAATCTTGGATAGGAATCCTATCATGGATAGGAATCTTTCCATGAACTTTTGAAGTACCCTCATGTATGTATACCATATGACCCAGTAATTTTATTCCAGATTATTTAATAAAAAATATTCAAAATATTTTAACACTAACTCGTACATATTTGTGGGGTACAGTATGTGGTTTTGATACACATATATACTGACAATGATTCACATAGGGCACTTAGAGTAGATAGCATAGTTTTGTACACATTATGGTTTGCCTTTTCTCATTTCTAAGGATGTCACCTTAATAAAAACACAATGTAAGTTATACTCCAGTTATTCTCCATCTTTTCTCATGTTTCTTCCTATTCCATATTCACTATATGTTGAGATTATATACTTATTTACTTGCTTTCTTATTTTTGTATATCTATCCCACTGGTTACAAACTTATAAAGTTATTCAACATTGCATACATTCCATATTCACTATATGTTGAGATTATATACTTATTTACTTGCTTTCTTATTTTTGTATACCTATCCCACTGGTTACAAACTTATAAAGTTATTCAACATTGCATACCGTAGCTAGAAAATATATTGCACAAAGTATTTGAGCAATAAATATCTGAGTTAATATTACTTCATGAATGAATGAATTAGCTCCCTTCATTTGTTTGAGACTTGCTTTTTTATCTCTTATGTAAGAAACATTAATTTTGCTGAAATGTTGTGGGGATTTGCTGAGATAATATATGAAAAACAGTACCATGTCTAGAACATAGTCTGTCCTCATTAAATAGGGGCTGTATCTATGGAAATTTACAATTAGCTTGAATGTTTCATTTCCTTATGATGGGTACTAATATTAAATGGTTATAGTTTTCAATTTATTTTGTTCACTTTTCATCATTTTAAAACCAAGATTTACCTATTTTGTACATCGTATATTAGGCTCATTTTTATAATTTCTCTTTTTTTAAAGAGAATTAAAAAAAACTATTGCAAATAATTCTTAATTATTAATGATAAATAATTAATATTTGACTTGGAATTGCATATTTGCAATGTATTTTGCATTGTGAAATGTAAAATAATGTGCAGTGTGGAAGAACGGATATCATGACTATACAATGAGCAAAACTGTAACTCTTCTAACATCCAAAGTATAAGGTCTGAAATCAGATGTCTTTTTACCTACTCCACATACACTTGAATACAGCTTACATAGAAACTACTCTCTCCTGAGTGCCCAGATTCTTAATTTGTTCCACAAATCAAACATTAGATACTTATTTGGAAATAATGTAAACCATGAACCCACTTCAAAGACTTTTTTTTTTTTTTTTCTGGTGGTTGGCCAGCATGGGGATCTACACCCTTGACCTTGGAGTTTATAACAAACACCATGCTTTAACCAACTGACCTAACCAATCATCCCCCCAAAATATTTCTAATTTACCCATATATCTGATTTAAAAATTATTTTAATTCAAAATATTTTAACATTTACTTGTACATATGTGCGGGTACAATGTGTTGTTTTAATACAGGCATATGATTCAATACATATACACATAATTCACTTAGAGTACATAATATAGCTTTGTACTCGGTAGTCCACCACTTTTTTCTCCTCCTTCCCCCATTCTTCTACGCTCTACTTCTATGAGAACCACTTTTGTTTTTTTAGACTCCACATTTGAGTGATACCACGTGGCGTTTGTATTTTTGCGCCTGAGTTACTACACTTAACATGATGGTTTCCAGTTTTATACATGTTGCTATAAATGCTAGGATATTTTTTTTTTTGTAAAATAATTTTTATGATCAGTTTCACCCTATTCTAACAACATGAAGCTAAAATTGCCATCCTCTTACTTCCAATCAAGATGGTGGAATAGAAGTTACATACCCAGCATCACCTCCTACCACAATCAACCAATTTACAACCATTAAAAAGCAACAAACTGCCAGGCTGGGGCCACTAGAGCTCAGGGGAAGAGGAGGAGAGAACTACAGAGTTCATGAAGGCAGGACGAGTCACAATGACAGAAAGAAAAGGACCACTCTGACTGTTTTGAGTCCTGGAAATTTCAAGGCTGGCCCTGGTGAGCACAGGGAGCAAGAACTGGCAAAAGCCATAGCTGTGCCCTTCATATGAAGTTTCTGGGAGGCTAAAAGGGAGAAGAGGGCCTTGGCGGCACCCAGGCCAGCAAGATCACTAACAGCATATACGATGACCCTGACAATGATTCACATAGGGCACTTAGAGTAGATAGCATAGTTTTGTACACATTATGGTTTGCCTTTTCTCATTTCTAAGGATGTCACCTTAATAAAAACACAATGTAAGTTATACTCCAGTTATTCTCCATCTTTTCTCATGTTTCTTCCTATTCCATATTCACTATATGTTGAGATTATATACTTATTTACTTGCTTTCTTATTTTTGTATACCTATCCCACTGGTTACAAACTTATAAAGTTATTCAACATTGCATAACGTAGCTAGAAAATATATTGCACAAAGTATTTGAGCAATAAATATCTGAGTTAATATTACTTCATGAATGAATGAATTAGCTCCCTTCATTTGTTTGAGACTTGCTTTTTTATCTCTTATGTAAGAAACATTAATTTTGCTGAAATGTTGTGGGGATTTGCTGAGATAATATATGAAAAACAGTACCATGTCTAGAACATAGTCTGTCCTCATTAAATAGGGGCTGTATCTATGGAAATTTACAATTAGCTTGAATGTTTCATTTCCTTATGATGGGTACTAATATTAAATGGTTATAGTTTTCAATTTATTTTGTTCACTTTTCATCATTTTAAAATCAAGATTTACCTATTTTGTACATCGTATATTAGGCTCATTTTTATAATTTCTCTTTTTTTAAAGAGAATTAAAAAAAACTATTGCAAATAATTCTTAATTATTAATGATAAATAATTAATATTTGACTTGGAATTGCATATTTGCAATGTATTTTGCATTGTGAAATGTAAAATAATGTGCAGTGTGGAAGAACGGATATCATGACTATACAATGAGCAAAACTGTAACTCTAACATCCAAAGTATAAGGTCTGAAATCAGATGTCTTTTTACCTACTCCACATACACTTGAATACAGCTTACATAGAAACTAAGTGCAGAGTTTAAATGGTGGGAATAGCGAATATTCCAACACAGAACTGGAAGAAAACACAAAATGCCCACAGATCAGAGACAAAGTTTTGATATTAACCAGTAAATGTCAACACCACCCCAAAATACCTATAAAACCTAGAAGGACTGGAAGCCCCTCAGGCTCCCCAGCAAGGGTGGGAGGAGGGTCAAGGGCTCAGCCATGCCCCCTGACATCCTCATCAAGCCTTGTGATGAACACTGAGCCACCATTGGAACCATCCCAGGCCCCTGTGGGGAATGAGGACTTCAGCCATGGCTCTCTGACACTTACATCCAGTCCAACAATGACCACCAGGCCACTGCTGGAAGTACCCTGGAATCCAGGTTTGGGGTGGTCCTAGGGCATCAGCCACACCCCTCTGAAGTCCATATCCAGCCAAGCCATGACCTAGCCACTGCTGGAAGCCCCCTGGGCTCTCCTGCTGGAATGAAGGGGGTGCCACAAGCTTTGACCATGCCCTCCTCCATCCTCTCCCTCCCACCTTATGTCCCTTCCTCTTCCCCTCTCCCCCTTCTCTTAACTGCTCTGCAAAAACTTCATAGAAAGTAAAAAATAAAATAATAATAATAAGTGAATAATTTTTAAAAAATTAAAATAAATAATTTTTAAAAATTGCATGTTGATTTTGTATACTGCTACTTTGCTTAAATCATTTATTAACTCTAATGTCAGGTCCGCCACCAGCAGCCGACCTGTACAGCCCTAGCCTCTTTCCTTTCAGTGGGTGAGTGANTAATATAGCTTTGTACTCGGTAGTCCACCACTTTTTTCTCCTCCTTCCCCCATTCTTCTACTCTCTACTTCTATGAGAACCACTTTTGTTTTTTTAGACTCCACATTTGAGTGATACCACGTGGCATTTGTATTTTTGTGCCTGAGTTACTACACTTAACATGATGGTTTCCAGTTTTATCCATGTTGCTATAAATGCTAGGATATTTTTTTTTTGTAAAATAATTTTTATGATCAGTTTCACCCTATTCTAACAACATGAAGCTAAAATTGCCATCCTCTTACTTCCAATCAAGATGGTGGAATAGAAGTTACATACCCAGCATCACCTCCTACCACAATCAACCAATTTACAACCATTAAAAAGCAACAAACTGCCAGGCTGGGGCCACTAGAGCTCAGGGGAAGAGGAGGAGAGAACTACAGAGTTCATGAAGGCAGGACGAGTCACAATGACAGAAAGAAAAGGACCACTCTGACTGTTTTGAGTCCTGGAAATTTCAAGGCTGGCCCTGGTGAGCACAGGGAGCAAGAACTGGCAAAAGCCATAGCTGTGCCCTTCATATGAAGTTTCTGGGAGGCTAAAAGGGAGAAGAGGGCCTTGGCGGCCCCCAGGCCAGCAAGATCACTAACAGCATATACGATGACCCACATAGGAGGAAGGGGCCACAAACAAGGGGCCATAGGAAAAAGGAGCCTCTCAGTGGCCAGTGAGTCATTGCAAGGGAACAGCACATGGCTCATCCCATGGGAAGTTTTCGGAATATGGGTGGTTGGTGAGATAGGCCCACCAGGGGAACGTTGGGGCACAGCATGGACAGCTGATCTGTCCTCCAATCCGTGCAGAACCACTCAGTAGAGACTGGTCAGGTGTTCAGATCTGCAGAGGGTATAGTTTGCTGAAAAGACTCAGGCCCAGACCAGAGTTTCCACAAAACGCAGGTGTACTGGAACTCACAAGACCCAGAAGTTCTTACAAGGCCAACAATTAAAAACTGAGCTGCACAAAAAGCCTTAGCCAGAGAATAAGCAGCAAAGCAGCAATTTAGCTCAACCACAAAGCTCAAACGCTGGTTCCCACAGGAAGATCCCCCATTTTTGAAGTAAGCAAAGGACAACAAATTAGTTCTAGTGCAGAGTTTAAATGGTGGGAATAGCGAATATTCCAACACAGAACTGGAAGAAAACACAAAATGCCCACAGATCAGAGACAAAGTTTTGATATTAACCAGTAAATGTCAACACCACCCCAAAATACCTATAAAACCTAGAAGGACTGGAAGCCCCTCAGGCTCCCCAGCAAGGGTGGGAGGAGGGTCAAGGGCTCAGCCATGCCCCCTGACATCCTCATCAAGCCTTGTGATGAGCACTGAGCCACCATTGGAACCATCCCAGGCCCCTGTGGGGAATGAGGACCTCAGCCATGGCTCTCTGACACTTACATCCAGTCCAACAATGACCACCAGGCCACTGCTGGAAGTACCCTGGAATCCAGGTTTGGGGTGGTCCTAGGGCATCAGCCACACCCCTCTGAAGTCCACATCCAGCCAAGCCATGACCAAGCCACTGCTGGAAGCCCCCTGGGCTCTCCTGCTGGAATGAAGGGGGTGCCACAAGCTTTGACCACGCCCTCCTCCATCCTCTCCCTCCCACCTTATGTCCCTTCCTCTTCCCCTCTCCCCCTTCTCTCAACTGCTCTGCAAAAACTTCATAGAAATTAAAAAATAAAATAATAATAATAAGTGAATAATTTTTTAAAAATTAAAATAAATAATTTTTAAAAATTGCATGTTGATTTTGTATACTGCTACTTTGCTTAAATCATTTATTAACTCTAATGTCAGGTCCGCCACCAGCAGCCGACCTGTACAGCCCTAGCCTCTTTCCTTTCAGTGGGTGAGTGAACGGCCCAGGATTCCTCTTTCCCTCTGGTCCCCTTTTGAAGGAGACAGGAGAAGAGAGCTGTGAAGAGAGGTGAGCACACCACCAGCCCCAAACCAGCCCACTCAGATGTGGTGGGGGTTCTGTCAAGCAGTTCCGTTTATTAACACACAAGCATTGGCTTTTAAAGGTAAATGGCAAAGGCAGGTTTTTTACATCCTCCAATCAGCTTAAGCGTTAAGGGCATGCATCCTGTCCCAATACCTAGCTATTGCAATTACGCAGTGTTCACAAGTGCGGCCAATAAGGGCTAAGGCAAGGTTCCCGCAGACACTCCCACCCTGCTTCCTCCCAGAGCCATCTTAGGCTGCCACGTTAATCTACTTGTAATGTCACTTTAAGGTGGTGTTAGCTTTTTAAAGGCCCAACACTCTAAGAGTTTTTTTGTAGAGTTTTTAGGCTGTTCTATACATACGATCATATCATTTGCAAACAGGGCCAGTCTGACCTCATCTTTTCCAATCTGGATGCCCTTTATGTCCTTCTTTTCTCTGATTGCTCTGGCTAGTACTTCCAACACTATGTTGAGAAGGAGTGGCCAGAGTGGGCATCAGTAGCATTTCCATACCCCAACAATGAATCAGCAGAAAAAGAAATCAAGAAAGCCAGCCCACTTACAATAGTCACCAAAAAAATAAAATACCTAGGAATAAAATTAACCAAGGATGTGAAAAATCTCTACGAGATAAATTATAAAGGACACAAGATGATGGAAAGATATCCCATGCTCTTGGATTGGAAGAATTAACATTGTGAAAATTTCCATACTACCCAAAGTGATCTACAGATTCAATGCAATCCCCATCAAAATTCCAATGACATTTTACTCAGAATTGGAAACAACAATCCTAACATTCATATGGAATAACCAGAGACCATGAATAGCCAAAGCAAATCTGGGAAAAATAATAAAGCTGGAGGTATAACATTATCTGACTTTAACTATACTACGAAGCCATAGTAAGCCAAACAGCATAGTACTGGCATAAAAATTGACACACTGAGCAATGGAAAAGAATAGAGAATCCAGTAGTTAGCCCATACACCTACAGCCATCTGATCTTTGACAAAGGCACCAAGACTACACACTAGGGAATAGACTGCCTCTTCAGTAAATGTTGCTGGAAGAACTGGACATTCATATATAGGAAAATGAAACTAGACCCATACCTCTCACCATATACTAAAATCAACTCAAAATGGATTAAATAATTAAATATAAATCCTGAAACAATAAAACTCCTTGAAGAAAACATAGGGGAAACACTTCAGAAAGCAGGATTGGGTACAAAGTTCATGAATATAAACCCCTAAACACAGGCAAACAAAGAAAAAATAAGCAAATGGAATTATATCAAACTAGAAAGCTTTCACACAGCAAAAGAACAATTAACAGAGCAGAAAGACAACCAATGAAGTGGGAGAAAATATTTGCAAAATATACATCTGACAAAGGATTAATATCCAGAATATACAAGGAACTCAAACAACTTTACATCAAAATAAATAAATAAATAAATAACCCAATTAAAAAATGGGCAAAGGAGCTGAATAAGCATTTCTCAAAGGAAGATATATAAATGGCCAACAGACACATGAAAAAATGCTCAACATCACTCAGCATTCAGGAAATGCAAATCAAAACCACTTTGAGATACCATCTCACTCCAGTTAGGATGGCTAATTTCCAAAAGACTGAGAGTGATAAATGGTGGTGGGGATGCAGAGAAAAAGGAACCCTCCTATACTGTTGGTGGGACTGCAAGATGGTGTAGTCTTTATGGAAAACAGTAGGGAGGATCCTCAAAAATTGCAGATCTACCATATGACCCAGCTATTCCACTGCTAGGAATATACCCAGAGGAATGGAAACCATTAGGTTGAAGGGATACTAGTACTCCCATGTTTATTGCAGTGATACTTGTAATAGCCAAGATTGGAACCAGCCTAAATGCCCATCTTCAGATGAGTAGATAAAGAAAATGTGGTATATCTGCCCAATGGAATACTACTCTGCTATTAAAAAAATGAAATAACTATCATTCAGAGCAGCATAGATGGACTTAGAGAAAATTATTTTAAGTGAAATAAGCTAGGCATAGAAAGAGAAATACTGCATGTTCTCACCTATTTGTGGGAGCTAATAAAAATAAATAATAAATACATTAACAAATAAACAGAGGTGTAGGGGAAAAAAGACACAGCAATCACAACAATTCCTTGAACTTGTTAAGACATGTGAACAGGTATGATGTTGTTGGGGGAAAGGGGAGAGGGAGTGGAGAAAAGGAGGAATTGGTAAAGGGACATGAAAGTCAACTACATGGTATATTGATAAATTAAAATAAATTTTTTAAAACATGAAGTGGCTATCAAAGAAGACCAAGTAAATTTAATTTAAAAACTAAATTAAAAATATAACTAAATTTTTTTTAAAAAATTGCCATCCTCTAATAGGCTAATTATTTTCTCAGAACTGAAGTTACTCTCTTGTTTTCACACACCTAATGCAATTTCTCAAACATAATCTATTCTTCATAATTTGCAAAGGAACAGGTAGATCATGTACAAGTAATCTCCAAGGGATCTAAGAAGGACTTGCATTTGCCTTGGTGTTTTAACTTAGTAATTTATTTTTTAGCAATTTTTACATCAAAATTAAGTTTGTTGGGCATATATTGAAGTGAGCTTGTATAGTACACTTCTGTTTATAGCTGTTCAATATCTGTCAGCTCTTTTTCTGGTATTAACACCTGGAAATGTATTTGGGAAATTAACTATCTGGCAATTCTTAGCCAAAGTTTAATGGAATTGAACTCACAACCAGTTCCAGAATGTCAGATTTAATAATTTGGCAATAACATATTATATAATTAACAAACATGATGCAGAGAAACATTTCCTGGGCATTAGGAAAAAATAGTTTTGAGTATTTAATGCTCGTCTTGGTAGTCTAAGCTTTCAGCATGAAAGAGTTATTGCTATCTTGCAAAACAACCATGTATGAAGCTAACTGGAAAAAATTAATATGACCTAAAAATGGGTTCTGGTGACACATTCGGGCTCTAAATCAAACATTCGATGTAAACCCTACTTAGGTATTTTGCAGTTACATAATCCAGTAAGTTCATGTGTTTTGTTTCTATTTTTGTTTAGTTTTCTTTTCGTATTTGCAATTTTCAGTCATTTGTTCTGAAAAGATTCCTAATTCATGAAGTTTGTATTTCCAAACCAAACAGCCACTGAAAAAAGTAAAAGAACAGAAAAGAACATGTAGATGACAGGAAGAAATTACTGTTAATTATAACATTTTCTTTATTTTATAGGCATAGAGTTCATGTGATCAGTGGATAATTGTGCATTTACTTGCAGGAATGATTACCATACCCAGTTTAATCTTGGGTTAAATGTAGCAAAAATCTTACCTAACTGAATATGGGGTGTTAGGAGATTTTTTATAGATACACAAGTGTATTCCCATTGACTCATCTCTGTATCACTTTATTCTCTCTTAACATCTGTTTAATTATTTCCTATTGGTGGAACATTATTCATGATAGTTAAAATTGAAATAAATTTGCAGTTGCATAAGTATAGTTATTTTATCATCTCTTTGCCATATAATCCCAAGCAGGAGACTAGGATGCTCTTATTTTTATTGTTCCAGTAATTTTCGACATAAAGTTTAACAGAGGATAGAGGTGTGTCATGTGTATTTGTTTCTACTACATTAGTTTCTTCTTCCAGTATGCACCTAATAAGTCTAGATGTCTTTAAAATGCACCACTCATATCTGTTACAAGCAGCATAGTAGACCGATGGCCCCAGCTCCTGTTTTGGATCCACCACTGCATTTGTGTAGAAGTCACACTTCCCAGCCAATTACTAATTTCAGTGGGTGCACTAAAGAAAGCCAATTGTTGTGATAAGGGACTTCTCCAACAGCCAAATTTGGCTCAAATACTCCCCAATTATTCTGCCAAAATGAGAACTGTCATTCTTACTGGAGTTACTTTTGCTAGTTTAAGTCTTTTGCATGCATACATCCTTCAGTTTTTAAATTGATCTTCCCATGATGTTTCAATTAAGGTAATTTTTACTGGAGTTACTTTTGCTAGTTTAAGTCTTTTGCATGCATACATCCTTCAGTTTTTAAATCGATCTTCCCATGATGTTTCAATTAAGGTAATATTGCATTCCTGTATAGCAAACCCAATTACCTACTTGATTTACATTAAAAATAAATATATCTAAATTCCTGAAAAATCTATGGGAATTTTATGTTGAACTTAGGAACTGCTAAGTCCTCAGCATGGTAAATCTTCTGCAACCACCTTTGATGCCTACTCATGATGCATTTTTTCCCATTGTCCCTGGTTTCTTTCTAGCCCATAGCCATGAGGGTTTTAATGCATCCTTTCAACTAACATTACGTTTTTATCTTATGTGGTACTATGCTTAATTATGGGATTATAAAGACTAATAAGGTATGATGATACCAATTGACTAATGGAATAGAAGGTCATGTGAAATATTGCCTAGAAAAATTTGAGTGCTATGGTAGAGGTCTGTACAAGGTAATGCTATGTAAATCTAGAGGAGGCATTACAAACTTATTTTGTAGTTTTAATAATTAATGTTAACCAAGAACCAAACAAGAAAAATAGTTGCATGTTATCTTGGAGAGGCATTTTAAGTGATCTTAAAAATAACTATATCTTAAAGAAAACTTGAGAGCTGTATTTCTATCCAACTGAAGTGTCACTTGGTTAGAGCATAGTGTTGTTATACCAAGGTTGAGGTATAAAAAAATGTGAAGTGTCATTAATTTTTCTTATTAATCTCAAACAATTTTCACAAGCATCAAAAAATATTTCTGTACAGATTTATTTAGTGTCTTTATTGTTGACCAGATAAAAATAGTTTATAATATTTATATTTATGTCTTTTATGACCCATCGTTTATTGAAAATTTTATTTAATTTCTTTACAGTATTCTTTTCTCTGGTTATCTTTCGTTGCTGATTTCCTGGTTAATTTCACTACTGTCAGAGGTTATATTCTGAAATATTGCCATTTTGAAGGCTTTTTTAAAAAAATTATTTTACAGTTAATTTTGTTAAATATTCTATGTGCACTGGAAAAGAATGCAATTTTTGTCACCGTTAAGTGTAGTTGTTCTACATTTGCAAATTAGGTAAAAAGTGTCATTGTCATTGTCCAAATCTTCTATATACTTATACTTAATTATAATTATTCTATCAGCTATTAAAAGAGATAGAATTAGCTATCTAATATGATTGTGAATTTGAAGATTTGTCTTTATTTCATTAATCATTTTTTCATGTGTTGAGTCCTTTCAACTTTAGGATTGTTATATTCTGAATTTACTCTTGTAACATCATCGAATATCCCTCCTTTTAATAATGCTTATTGTCTTAAAATATGCTTTCTTTGTTCTTAGTATAGCTACACAAACTCTTCTTTGTTTTGTAATAGGCAATCATTTAAAATTGTATTGACAAACATCAAATATCTTGCTATAAATCTAACTTAAATGTTATAAGGCCTCCAAAGTGAAATTAAAAATAAAAATTGCTCACGGAAATTAAAGAAGGCCTAAATAAATGGAGGGACATACCACATTCATGAATTGTCAGGCTCCATATTATAAAGATGACAATTCTTCTTATATTAATATATTAATATATGATATGTATATTTAACATAATTTTATTCAAAATCCTAAACTTTTCTTTTATTTTGTGGTAATTGTTTATCAGATTATAAGCTTCACATAGCCAGGCAAAGACTCCACAATAGTCAAGGGAATAATTAAGAAAAAAAACAAAGCTGGAGAATTTATATTGCCATATATTAAGTCATATTATAAAACTATAAAAATTAGGGCAGTGTGACATTTATTTAATTTATTTAACCAAATGGAACTATATCAATATTCTATAATTAATACCATATTAATTTGGCTGGCACAAAACAATAAAACTATTGATATCACTTAGTTTCTCTTAAAAGTTTATATAACTTGTTCTTAGTAAATGAATAATATTTAGTTTAGTGTCATGCTTTAATTGATTTCAATATTACTCTTCAGACTGTTTTGTAAAACAACATTCATTTTACTTCATCAGGCATTCTTTTTAAAAATAAATAATCATAAATCAAAATCTGAAAGACAAGTTAGCAATATAATAAACATATGTATTGAACAGATGATATACTGTAAAATGCAATATTCACCAGGGGATGCAATGGTCTCTCATCTAATAATTCACCACTTAAGCTGATTAGTGGCAAAAGTCATGGAAACATCAGAGTATGTTCCACAAAGCATTTGGCAAAATTTAGTAGATATTAATTTTTTTTAAAAAAACAAAGATAATATAGGAATATAAATATAATTTCTCAACCTAGTAAAGAGTACTTCTGAGAAATTTAGAGTCAGCAAGGACGAGTGAAATGAGGTATACATAATCCATAACCGGGAATATAAATTTTGCATTCTTCTCTGGAAGGAGAGTGTTCTATATGTGCTGATCTAGAAGAATCAATAACAGTTATGTGACTGGCCACATCAGGCTGTCAATATTACCTTTAACAGTGCTCAGTTACTGTATTCATTCTTTCATTACTTTATTTTAATATTTCAATGAATACTTGTTGAGAACCTACATTTTGCAATATATTACATTTAAGTATGGGTGCAGATAAAAGACAAGTCAGATATAGAACTTGCCTTTAAGTAACTTAAAATTATTTTATCAATATATTTGTGTTCCGTAAGTACATATTTTTGTTTTCTATAATCATATGTAGTCATACCAGGCAATTTGTTTTTGATATTTTTAGGCGTGTGTGTGTCTTTGTCTGTCTTTGTGTGTATGTATAGACAGAGAGAGGCCAAGTGGGAATAACTTAATAGAAATATATTTTCTAAAATCATATGTAGTCATACCAGGCAATTTGTTTTTGATATTTTTAGGCGTGTGTGTGTCTGTGTCTGTCTTTGTGTGTATGTATAGACAGAGAGAGGCCAAGTGGGAATAACTTAATAGAAATGACATAAAAATGCCAAAATTAAAATGACCCTTCTAAAACCATAAGTGTAGGTATTTTTTTAAAAAGATTTACTGAATAATTAATCTCATATGCTCAGAACTAATGAAATTCATTAAAAGAATATATAAAAACATGTTACAAAACACAGTAAGTGTGTAAACTTTATTGTGAAAATAAATTGTATTTGAAACAGATACTTGGCTTCTGAAGCTGAATAAAATGATTTAATATTTTCTCATTATGACAATAAAGATAATTTGTGTGTTAAATTTAATGATACTTTCAGAATGCACAAACTACAAAATTTCTTAAGATTGTGTTCTTATAATTATTACTTTATCAGTCTGTCCCTTTGGGTGAATATTTTAACTTAATTTTGAACAAATTAAATGCCAGAAATAATATATTATATTTCATATGCTACTACCTACTAAAATCATAATGCTGATTTATTGCTGTGATCGCCTATTTAAAGCATGAACAAGAACTATTAAACGCTCATTCCAGAAGGGAAATTTTTATTATTAACAGATGTAGTCTAACTGGGGAGTCTCACGCTGCCATGAAATATGAGGCTTACTTCAAGATGCATTTATTCATTGCGTGTGCATAGGGACTAAGAGGTGGGTCAGCTCTAGACCCAGGCTGTATTCTTGGCTCCTGTTGTCATCAGCGCCATAAGTGATTCCACTCCCCTTGTCCCCAGTGGCTTGCCCATTGTTATATTTCTTCCTGTGTAAACACTGTTATACCCAAGCAGATGAGCACTCTCTCCTCCTCCCTACTTCGCTCTAATAAAATACGTATTTTTCATGAAAAGAAGGACATTCATTTTTCCCGCCTCATTTTTCAAGTACCAAATCATGGCATTTCAAATTTTAAGTAAAGAAAAAGTCCAATTTTTCATAGTGACAGCAACTCCATTGATGTATAAACCTGAATCACTAAATGACTTATTACTGATGATACTTGAAGAAGCCTCTTACATTTTTAAAACATGTCAAAATGATTTGTTTTGGCATTGCATTATAGCCCTTGTTTATTCAAGTTCTTAATAGGCTATGTTTCATTGTCCAGGATATGGGTCTTNTTTTTTTAAAAAAACAAAGATAATATAGGAATATAAATATAATTTCTCAACCTAGTAAAGAGTACTTCTGAGAAATTTAGAGTCAGCAAGGACGAGTGAAATGAGGTATACATAATCCATAACCGGGAATATAAATTTTGCATTCTTCTCTGGAAGGAGAGTGTTCTATATGTGCTGATCTAGAAGAATCAATAACAGTTATGTGACTGGCCACATCAGGCTGTCAATATTACCTTTAACAGTGCTCAGTTACTGTATTCATTCTTTCATTACTTTATTTTAATATTTCAATGAATACTTGTTGAGAACCTACATTTTGCAATATATTACATTTAAGTATGGGTGCAGATAAAAGACAAGTCAGATATAGAACTTGCCTTTAAGTAACTTAAAATTATTTTATCAATATATTTGTGTTCCGTAAGTACATATTTTTGTTTTCTATAATCATATGTAGTCATACCAGGCAATTTGTTTTTGATATTTTTAGGCGTGTGTGTGTCTTTGTCTGTCTTTGTGTGTATGTATAGACAGAGAGAGGCCAAGTGGGAATAACTTAATAGAAATGACATAAAAATGCCAAAATTAAAATGACCCTTCTAAAACCATAAGTGTAGGTATTTTTTTAAAAAGATTTACTGAATAATTAATCTCATATGCTCAGAACTAATGAAATTCATTAAAAGAATATATAAAAACATGTTACAAAACACAGTAAGTGTGTAAACTTTATTGTGAAAATAAATTGTATTTGAAACAGATACTTGGCTTCTGAAGCTGAATAAAATGATTTAATATTTTCTCATTATGACAATAAAGATAATTTGTGTGTTAAATTTAATGATACTTTCAGAATGCACAAACTACAAAATTTCTTAAGATTGTGTTCTTATAATTATTACTTTATCAGTCTGTCCCTTTGGGTGAATATTTTAACTTAATTTTGAACAAATTAAATGCCAGAAATAATATATTATATTTCATATGCTACTACCTACTAAAATCATAATGCTGATTTATTGCTGTGATCGCCTATTTAAAGCATGAACAAGAACTATTAAACGCTCATTCCAGAAGGGAAATTTTTATTATTAACAGATGTAGTCTAACTGGGGAGTCTCACGCTGCCATGAAATATGAGGCTTACTTCAAGATGCATTTATTCATTGCGTGTGCATAGGGACTAAGAGGTGGGTCAGCTCTAGACCCAGGCTGTATTCTTGGCTCCTGTTGTCATCAGCGCCATAAGTGATTCCACTCCCCTTGTCCCCAGTGGCTTGCCCATTGTTATATTTCTTCCTGTGTAAACACTGTTATACCCAAGCAGATGAGCACTCTCTCCTCCTCCCTACTTCGCTCTAATAAAATACGTATTTTTCATGAAAAGAAGGACATTCATTTTTCCCGCCTCATTTTTCAAGTACCAAATCATGGCATTTCAAATTTTAAGTAAAGAAAAAGTCCAATTTTTCATAGTGACAGCAACTCCATTGATGTATAAACCTGAATCACTAAATGACTTATTACTGATGATACTTGAAGAAGCCTCTTACATTTTTAAAACATGTCAAAATGATTTGTTTTGGCATTGCATTATAGCCCTTGTTTATTCAAGTTCTTAATAGGCTATGTTTCATTGTCCAGGATATGGGTCTTTTTTATAAATTAAATCCTGTCTGCTAAAATCTCCTCATTAGAGGTTCAAAGGACAGATAATGACATATACTCCTTATTCACATAAACCTCATAAACTTACAGTCTGCCTGATTGACTTACAAAATCCTGGAAGCAGGAGAAATAATGACAAACACAAAACTTCTAATTATTTTTAACCTTTAAAGTGAACGTACATAGACGTATGTCTAAACAATCTCCAAGATGAGCAAAATCTTTTTACTTATCTGGTTATCCTGAGAGAGAAAAATGTGTAACAGCAATTGCCTTTTCATTTTTGTACCAGTCACAAAACCGCAGAAATGTGTTTTGAGAAGAAAGCACTTGTAGCCGTCAACAAAATGCTGTGCCCATATCCCGCCCTGCCTTGTATGAGTGGACAGTGATAAATGAAAAGGGCTGCAAGAAGCAAGGGCTCACTTATATCTGAGGTTTCTACCTTTCAAGAGTGATTTTCTAGGAACCCACGGCTTATAGAGTGCCCCAAAGTACTCATTATTGTTGTTTCCCATGACTATAGTGAGGTATAGTGGTAGAGCTCAGTAGTTAAGAGGTTAAGTTAAAGAATTAGAATGCAAGATTGTAAAATCCGCCTTCACTCTTTGCTTTTGCAGGGGATGGGGGTGGGGGATAACTCTTGAGTCCTAATTTTATTTTTTTTATTGATATGTAATTGACATGAAATAACTGCACATATTTTACGTATACAATTTCTCATGCTTTGATATATTCACACACATGTCAATCATCACCACAAGCAAGACAGTGATGATATTCATCACCCCAAAAAGTTTCCTTAAGGTGCTTTGGAATTCCTCTCTCCTGCCCCTCTATGCTTCTCCCTTGTTGTCCCAGGCAACCACTGATCTAATTTCTGTTACAATGGATTATTTCATATTTTCTGAAATTTGATTTAAATGGAATTATACAAAAATACAAAAGATACATATTTATATAAATACAATAAGGGATTTTCTTACTTCTTTCACTCCACATAATCAGTTCAATAATTATTCATGTTGCTGCATGTATGAAGTTTGTTTCTTTTTATTGCTAAATAGGATTCCTTTGTGTGGACATGCCACAATTTATTAACCCATTCCCCTGTGGACAGACATTTAGATTGTTCCAAGGTGTTAGCTATTACAAATGAAGCTAGTATGAGCATTCTTGTATAAGTCTTTCCAAAAACATATGCTTTTTTAAAATGTTGCTTAAATATCTAGGATTAGAATGTGTGAGTCCTATGGTAGGTATATGCTTAACTTTTTAGATGCTGCCAAACTGTTTTATTATAACATTTTACATTCTCACCAGAAGATTATGAGAGTTCCAGTTTCTCCACATCCTTACCAACACTTGTATTGTCATCTACTTAATCACAGTCATTCTAACTTTAGTAGTATCTCATTGAAAATTTAAAGTACATTTCCTTAGGGTTTATTAAAGCTGAACCTTTTGTCATGTGCTTAGGTTTCATTTATAAATCTTCTTTGGTGAAGTATCTGTTCTAGTCTTTTACCCATTTTATTAGGTTGTTATGTTATTATTATTAAGTTTTAACATTACTTTGTATATCCTTGATCCACTATCAGATATGTTTAGAAAATATTTTTCTCTCAGTTTGTTCCTTGACTTTATATTTGTTTATCAGTATTTTTCAGAGTGTTTAATTTTGATAAACTGCAATTATCCATTTTTTTTTTTTTTAAGATCCTGGTTTAGAATCATATCTAAGAAGGCTCTGCCTAACCCAGACTTTGCCTAGAATTGTATAGATTTAGTTTTATATTTAGGTCATTGGTTCATTTTTAGTAAATGTTTACATATGGTTTAGAATGTATTGAAATTTAATATTTGTGTATGAATATTCAACTTTTACAGCACAATTTGTGAAACAGAATATTTATTCTCCATTGAATTGTCTTTGCAATTTTGTTGAAAATTGCAGTCTGGTAATTGTCCAAGTAAGCCATATACATGTGTGTATTTCTGAAATTTATCTTTATGGCAATATAATATTTCAGAATAAATTTTATAATAATTTAAGCCTTATAAAATAGTCTTATAAGTCTTAAAATTGGATAATACTAGTCCTCTCTTTTTGTCCTTTTTTGTTTCTGGGGTCTCTGTTCTCTTTCATTGGTCAATATGCGTATTTTTTTTTTTTTTTGCCAGTACCATGATGCTTTAATCAATATACCTTTGTAGTATAATTTGAAATCAGGTAATGTGATACCTCCTGCTTTGTTATTTTTACATATAATTACAGATTGCATTGTCTATTCAGAAATTTTTGTGGTTTCATACTAATTTTAGGATTTTTTTTTCTATTTCTATAAAAAATGATGTTGGAATTGGAATTTTGATAGAGATTGCATTGAATCTGTAGGTCACTTTGGGTACCATAGGAATTTTAACAATATTAGTTTTTTCTAGTTCATAAAATAAGATATCTTTCCATTTGTTTGTGTCTTCAGTTTCTTTTATTAATGTTTTATAGTATTATAGTGTACAGGTCTTTTATCTCCTTGGTTAAATGTATTCCTATGTATTTTTTGTAGCTATTGTAAATGAGATTGTTCTCTTGATTGTTTCCCAAATAGTTTGTTGTTAATGTGTAGAAATGCTACTGATTTTTGTGTATTGACTTTGCACCCTCTAACTTTATTGTATTTATTTATTATTTTGAACAGTTTTTGGTGGAATGTATAGGGTTTTCTATACACAAAGAGTGACGGTTTGACTTCCTATTTTCCTATTTGGATACTTTTTACATTTTTCTCTTGCTTAATTGCTCTATCAAGGGCTTCCAGACAATGTTGATTAGAAGTGGCAAGAGTGGACACTTTTTCTTTACTTGGCTTCTGGACAGCATGGGAATATGAACCCATGACATTGGTGTTACTAGGTTATGCTCTAGCCAGCTGAGCTAACTGGCCAGCTCAAGAGTGGACATTCTTGCCTTGTTCCAGATCTTACAGAAAAGGCTTTGAATTTTTCACTCTTGAGTATAACATAAGTGTAAGCTTCACGTATATGGCCTTTATTGTGTTGAGTTACATTTTTTCTATACCTAATTTGGTGAGAGTTTTTATCATGAAAGGATGTTGAATTTTGTCCATTTTTCCCCCCACATCTAATGAGGTAAGCATATTGTTTATGTCCTTAATTCTATCAATGTGATTTATCACATTTATTTCTTTGTATAGGTTGAAACATCCCAGGGATAAATCCTACTTGATCAGGTTGAATGATTCTTGTCCCGACCCCCGGGATATTCAACGCAGATCCTGGAGTGGGGAGTGGGAATTGGATGGGACAAGAGACGCGAGAAATGGAGACCAGACAGTATTCTGATCAAGTCTCATTTATTAGTCAGAAGGTCACAGTTTATATAGACAGCAGGAGGGAATCAACAGATAATTAAGCATGCAGATGGTTTACTGAGAAAACCACAGGGTGGGTTGTTCCAGTAAATGGAAAATTCCCATTATCTATGGCAAGTTACAAAGTTACCTACACCCATAGAGCACAGGATGGGGAGGGACGGAAGATAACAGCAAACAAGGCTCTGAGGCCTCAAGGCAATAGCTGGGTGTGCTCTTTTGGCTCTGGACAGGCAGGCAGCCGGGCTCTAATAGCTCCAGACAGGTCCCCCTTTTTTATTTTTTCAAGCCAAGAGAACCTCTCGGGAACTGTGC